>NC_052101.1:31616137-31916137 GCF_015852505.1 Tachyglossus aculeatus
AGCATGTAATGATTGTCCCATGCTGTGCTACTGCTTCACCTGGTGCTATTTTTGATTCTCCTTGTAAGGTGTTAATAATAATAGTAATGATAGCATTTATTAAGCATTTACTATTTGCAAAGCACTGTTCTAAGTGCTGGAGAGGTTACAAGGTGATCAGGTTGTCCCACAAGGGGCTCACAGTCTTAATCCCCATTTTACAGATGAGGTAACTGAGGCACAGAGAAGTTAAGTGACTTGCCCCAAGTCACACAACTGACAATTGGTGGAGCCTGGATTTGAACCCGTGACCTCTGACTCCAAAGCCCATGCTCTTTCCACTGAGCCACGCTGCTTCTCCTTACAACAGCATGGCTTGAAGATTCATCTTGAAGATTCTGCTCCCACAAAGGCACCCCATTTCTAATCACAGCATGACAAGCTGGTCTATCAGCTGCTGCTGTCTCCTGCATGTCATTTGGACTTGGAACCTCCCGAGTGAAGGCTGAACAAGGAGATCATGTTTTCCAGTCATTTCTTCAGATCTCCTTGTTTGTGTCCCCCAATTCAGCTGTCCTATCGGCAGCTGGTAGAGCATCATATTATTGGTGGTCTCACCTATGCTGCCCAATCAGGAGTGTTGCGATGAGCATTGGTTCTATTCTGGTGGGCTGACTGCATAGCAGGACCTCATTATTTGTGTTATTGTTTTGTCATTCAGTGTTAAGGAAGTAATACTGATGTGCAAGTCATATGCGATGTTGAGTAGGGACTGTATCTGTGGCCAAATTGTACTTTCCAAGTGCTTTGTACCATGCTCTGCACACAGTAAGTGCTCAATAAATACGAATGAATGAATGGTACTAAATCCAGATATGATAGCTGTATAGGCAGTGGGACCCCATAGTTGCTATGCAGACTTCCCATGTGATTAGAAGCTTAATGCCAAATTAGCAGAATTCAACAACACTGTTCAACTCCATATTACCCATGAAGATCCTTGATTGCCTGGAGAGATTGTCAGCTTCAGGCCAATTCTTCATATTTTTACTGATTCTGAAAAGTAGTTCAAAATGATCTGCATATTCCATGGGAATGTGTTTCTTTGAGCATAGTCATGAGAATAAATCATCTCCTACATAACTGACTCTAGATGTTTTGAAAACATACAAAGCCTGTTCAGTTGGAAGGCTTTTTCAGGGGTCCAAATCCTATTGTCTTGTTCTTTCACATAGTGATATTTAATGAGTGCAGGCATTTATTGAGTGCTTATTGTATTCAGAATGGGGAAGACACATTTTAAAATACAATGTAGATAGGCAAAATGGAGGGAAAATGGCAGCTTAAGGATATAATAATAATAATAATGGCATTTATTAAGCACTTACTATGTGCAAAGCACTGTTCTAAGCCCTGGGGAGGTTACAAGGTGATCAGGTTGTTCCATGTGGGGCACACAGTCTTAATCCCCATTTTACAGATGAGGGAACTGAGGCCCAGAGAAGTTAAGTGACTTGCCCAAAGTCACACAGCCAACAATGATATGATATGCACATTAGTGCATATGATATGATATGCACATTAGTGATATGATAAGCACATTAATGATGTGATATGCACATGATATGATATATAATGATATGCACATTAGTGCTGTGGGGCTGAGGGTAGGTCTGCTCTTAAGGGGTTCAGATTTGAGTGCATAGGTGATGCAGAAGAGAGGCCTATGTGGCATAGGTTTAGAAAGCATAGGTGATGCAGAAGAGAGGCCTATCTGGCGTAGGTTTAGAGTGGTCATCTGTTGAATGTGAAAAGTGAAGGAGTTCTAGGTCAAAGGAGGGCATGGGGCTGGCAGCAGGGTAAATGAGCTAGTGATTCGGAGAGTAGGTTTGGTGTTAAAGGGACGAAATGTGCAGGTAGAGTTCCATACTTAAGTATTGCCGTATAGAATAGGTAAATATAGGCAACCCTATACAAAACCTTGCTTATTCATTGTTTTTGGGGAAAACATCAGACAAGATCTCCTCTAATTCTAAAACGGCAAACCATATTGAGATAAACTCCTCAAGTCAGCCCAATTTGTTGAGTAGTGTTAAGGGCTCTGTTCTGCTGATGGACGGCATCATATACTTTGGGAAAGTTTTCAAATATCCTGATAGGATTTTTACTTGCATTTCTCCTAAATATGTCTGCTGTAGACTACTGTGGTTGAAATCAACACTGCAATTTTGGGAGCACATGGTTCATGATGTTCTTCAGTAGGTGATTCAGAAAGACTGTGGTAAGGATTTTATTAACGATCGAGTGCAGTCCCACTAAGCTTTCTTAGCCTTCTTCTTGAAGATAGCAGTGAAGGTAATTATTTTTCCTGTGCTGATTCCTAATGAAAGGAAATATCAGTATGTTTTTGATCTCATATTGGATAGGACTGGGAGTCAGAAAGACCTGTGTTCTAGTTCTGCCACTTGTCTGCTCTGTGTCCTTGGGCAAGTCACTTAACTTCTCTGTGCCTCAGTTACATCATCTGTAAAATGGAAATTCAAACTGTGAGCCCACATTTATATAAAGCTTTAGCTCAATATTTCCTTATTAGTTTGCTGGGAACCCCTGTAGTAAAATCAGACCAGAATATCTTTTGCATTAGCTTAAAAAATGAATTATTACTTTTATGTCATTTGGGCCCCGTGTCATTTGCCTTAATGTTCCATGAAGAAAGAATTTGCTTGCCTTCTCTATTTGGATACTAGTTCTAGGCTTTATATCTAAATGAAAAAATCCCTTGGCCTGTGCTCCTGCCATGGACATTTACAAGGCACTGCGATTTCAGGGGAAGGTATGCTGCTGAAATGAAATAACTATTCTTAATCTGAGTCTTTTGTGGTGGGACTCTACAGGGATGATACACCCTCAACAACTTTTCTAGGTAAAGCCTCATTTCTCCTACCCAGTACCCTGTCCCTTCTACCCACGCCATACATTTACTTCCAGCACTGCCTATGTGTTCTTTAAAGACCGAGTTATGTGTACATGCCAGCATATAGTGAGGCTCAACCCCGAGGCTGTGGCACGATTCCCAGCTCGAGCAACAGCCCTGGCCCATGGCCCAAACTGTGCCCCTTGGAGTCCAGTCTGAGCCCAGCAGTAGCAACCCTGGCCAGCTGCCACCATGTCTCAGTAGCACAGGATGTCTGAGGTTCTTGTGTTGGAGAGGGGTGTTAGGATCTGGCCTGCAGACATACAGTCCATCTTTCCTACTTTGTTGAATACCAGGGAATCCAGATTAAGAAGGCTGTAGGGCAAAGTCACTTCCTCTTCTCTCCAACCAGCTGAGCAACTGAGTAAAAAAAATACCCATGCCACTTGGGGAAGTCGGGCAGATCCTCCAGATAGCACCCGGAAGTGCCAGGGACCCACCACTCCATCAAAACGGGCTTTTATAGAGAGTGATGGTAGGTTGAAAACTCTTATAGAAAGGGGAGAAAAAAGAAGTAGAGTGGTGAGAAGGGAACAGGATGGGAAAGGGGGAAAATGAACAAAAAATGAGTGAGCAAGAAAGAGGAATACTAAAGGTAGGGCCAAAGGACAAGATGAGAAAATATTAGGAAAAACTGTAAACAGACAAGGAGAAACAAGCAAGGAATATGAATTATTTAAAATAATTGGAGAGGTTTCTAATAATTTGGTATGGGCTCCAGGGCTTAATAACATAGTAGATGTGTAGGACAAAAGGAGAAAGAATAAGATGAGAAATGATTAAGCATTAGCAAATGAGACATATACAAGAAGTGTGACATATTATATTTGGGATAATTTGATAAGTATCTAATAAACTACCATCCACCCCAGTGCTTAGTATTCATTTATTATATATTTATTTATATTAATGTCTATCTCCCCCTCTAGACTCTGTGGGCAGAGAATGTGTCTGATGTTATATTTTACTCTTCCAAGTGGTTAGTACTGCGCTTTGCCCAAAGTATGTGCTCAATTAATACGATTATTATTATTATTATTAGCAGTAGTAATACAATGCTTGGTACATAGTAAGTGCACAGCAAGAACAACAGATATTATGCATAATAAATACTAGGTAAAAGATGAGAACATACAGATAGAACTAAAAATGAGAAAAAAGAAAGCAAGGATGAGAAGCAAGAAACAACAGGAAACAGAAAATGTTGAAAGTAAGTTAAATATGTGGACTGGTAGAGGAAGGGTTCTATAGAAGGGAGAATAAAAAGAGTAAATATGTTAGAGATGTAGGGGCTAGGAAACTAACGTAAGGAGAAGTTAAGTGACTTCCCCAAAGTTACGCAGCAGGCAAGTGGTAGAAACCTGGGATTAGAATTTATCCCCTGACTTGGAGTTTATGTCTTCCCATTATGCCACAGTGCTTTTCTTTCTGGGCAAAATATCTGATTTAATGTTTCAGATCTGATTTTTTTGCAAGGAATGAAGAGGATGGTCAGAAAACGGAATTGTTCTCTCCCTTGTTCAACTGTCACCCATTGTGTAATGTCAATTATTTTTTAAATTCTTGGCTATCAGGGTGGAGTTATTTCCAGGCTTTCCATCCCTCCAGGTGGAACTGCTATTTCAGAATGGACTGTGAACTCACCAAGAAGGGACCCCTCATCATAGAATGCCTGAAATTATTTTCCTTTGGACTGTTACATAATTGGCATTAAGCCAGCTTGCTAGGCCCTCTAATAGTAGATGTTACAGTATTTCCAGGGGTGAACTCTATCATTGAGGTCACAAAGGTAGTGTTATCTGAACCATTTTTCACTTGCTCATAACTTCTGAACATTATCCATTTGGTTTGAGCATTCAATGCCTAGTATCTTCCCAGAGATGATTTCTCCCCCCAACTTCCAACTATTTTTCTCCTCCGTAATCAGATATCTCTGAGTTATATGAGTCAGAGGGAAGAATATAATATTACAATTTTGCCCAAAGGTGCTATTTTGTCTAAACTATGGTTAAATTGAAGTGCTGCTGACTTCACTTCCTCTGTAATAATTACTGGATATGTTACTGCCTGTATGCTGAAAACAAGCACAGTTTTAAATGTTTTACAGTAACTGAAACTACTTGCAGAATTTTGGTGATACAGAATGATTACCTCCACAACTGTTTTGTCTATGCTATTAAACCTTTCAATTAGACACAATTAAATTCAACATTAGTTGGAAATTTAAAGTAGAAATCTTGAAATTGGAAATTAAGGACTCTTTTGACTGCATTATCTCATGCACCCAATTCATTAAAATGTATAAATTATTCAGGTAGAAATCAAATTAATAAGCCATAATACTTAAGATGGACAAGGACCTAAACTTTAAAGTTTCCTGAATCTTGTGAGTAAAGTGGAAAATTAACTGAACACTTACAGTGTACTGAGCACTTGGGAGAGTACAATAGAGTTAAGTAGACATGACCCCTGCCCTCAAGGAGCCTGCAGTCTAGTGGAGGATCTTGCAAAGTACACATCCACCAGAATACTTACCGGGATTTTAGTGTCTGTGGACATTTCTGGGAGCAGAAAAAACCTAAAGTTTTATGCTAAAAACCCAGCAAGGAATGTTACACTTAGAACCAGTGCCTGAATTCTTCTGTTGCCTCACAAAACTAATTTTGAACATTACCTGAAGGATTCAGAAAAAGTTCAGTTTTCTTAGTCCAACCACTCCTGAATTCCTTTGCTGACCAGGCTAATTGGGTACAAGTCTGATGGGATATTTATTATAGAAACAGAGTGAACAGCTATCATATTAACATAACTTTATCTGTATGACCAGGGTTTGCAAGGTTTGTGACCTGACCTAGAAGTGAAGAGTCTGTGTCTTTTTTCCCAATCCATGTCTCCTGAGTTTTCTAGCCACTCCCTTTTGTCTGGTACTGTTTTATATATTTCTTTTTATGGAAACTTCCTTGGACAAATATGCTTCTGAATCCCCACTTCCAAATAGCAGGCAGGTAGTTCCGTAACTAGTTGCAGCAACATTGAGTGACTATAGAAACCATTATCATGATTTAAAGGGCAGTGAGGTGTGTGGTGTGGTACTAATCAGTACCTGTGTAATATTATTAAAATAGGATAATAAAATAGTTGCCCCTTCACTCAATTCACCAACAAGATGTACCAGAAGAGTTAGGCGCGGGAAAATAGACTCGAGATATAAAAAGTCTCTGTGGTGTTATATTTTCCCTTTAAAAGTACTAAAGATTTTGATGCCTTTACATGGAACATTTTGTCCTTCTGTATTCATCTGCCTTTGAGATTTGTTTTAGATGAAATGAGAAGGAAATCAATTTGTCATGGGTCTCTTTCCACTCTACACTTTTTTATTTCAAACAGTAAAGTATGTAAACCAAAATGAACAAAAGTGTGAATGGTGGCAGAAGCACATAAGTGTTGAGGTTGGTAGTTGGACAGGTATGACACGGGCGGAAGAAAATGAATTGCAGAATGGAGGATGTGGGCTTTCGTCCAGGTGACATCTCATGGATCGTTTTGACCACCAGTAAATAGAGTTTATTTCTTTGGGCAAAAACTTCCTAAGTGTCTCTTTTTTCCCTGAACATAAGGAAGAACTTATTATGGCTACAGGAATTTATTTCTGGCTTCTACCAGAATTATAGTTGCTTCAATCATTAGAAAAGATGTGGTAGTGAGCCTCTGTCAACATATAAACTTTAATCTTGAACTACAGCAGTCCCTGAGTTGAATCCTGATTTTGGCATCAGAACAATGGATATCATTTTGCATTTTTGTACACTAAGAAATATGTGAGACTTTGGGATTAGAGGAAGCTGTGTGGTCTAGTAGAAGGAGCTTGGGCCTGGAAGTCGAGAGACTGTGTTCTTATCCCCACAATTTACCTGCTGCATGACTTTGTGCAAGTCACTTAACTTCTCTGTGCCTCAGTTCCCTCATCTGCAAAATGGGGATTTAATGCCGGTACTCCCTCCTACTTAAACTGTGAACAACATTTGGGACCTGATTATCTTGTATTTACCCCAGCTGTTAGTACAGTGCTTGGCCTATAGTAAGCTCTATGCAAATACCATTTTTAGTATTATTATTATTGCTGTTATCATTATTATTATTCTTTATACTTGGGGAGCACTCTGCTCACGTGGCTCATGATTTCCTTAACGTTTGCCTCTCCCAGTGCAGGGATTCCAAGTAGAGTCAGGGAGTGCTCCACACCACCCTCCTTTCACTGCAATTTTAGTTTGCAAAGATTCCCATCTTGATTCACTGAGAGCTCTTAGGTACCATTTACTATTTCTTGGAGGTAGGTCACACTGCCTTTAGGAGGGAGAACAGGCAGGAGTGATCTGGTGTTCGTGGAGCTGAAGGTCTCATAACCAGGCCTAGCATATCCATGAGCTGCTTCCCCATATGCCCTTCTCATTCAGTCAGCTTGCTAGTAGCAGAGTAGCACATGGAAGGGACCCAGTGGTTACCTCTCTCCAGCTGTTCCATGCCCAGGGATGTGAATTAGGTTCTGTGCTCTGAATATCTTTTGGCAGGATCATCTGCCATGCAAAACATCTGGGGGCATAAGTCAGGAGGGCTCACAGGGAGCTTCGAGATTGCAAACAGGATTTTTATGTCTTGGGTTTGGATTGCCTTGTTTCTTCTCTCTTTAACACTCAACCATATGAGAACAGATGACAGCACCCAAACGTGATTTTTCAGCGTTTGAAAAAAGTCAACCTGCTCGGCTCTGATCTACAATGATACTTTGCATAATAATTAATGATGTACAAGCTGTTACCTAATGAACTGTTTTACTGTGTTTGCCCTTCAGTTCTGACTAGCTTGAGTCTTCTATGATTTAAATGCCTTCTTCCAACCCTTATTTGTCAAATGCCTTTGGGCAGTTTTGTTGGAATTATTGTTGGTTTTTCTTGTTGGTGGTTTTGGTATTTTTTAAGCTATGTATATAAATGTAATGCCTTTGTTGTCGATGGGAAAAATTTGTTCTGCCATGCCTCCAGATCACTGAGGTTTAAGCAACAGAAGGTGGAGATGATGGGGAAATTTCAAGGACAGAAAATCTACCCCTGAGATTTTCCTTATTACCTTCACTGGAAGAGTCTGGAAAGCTGTATATTGAAATGTTCTCCTTTAGTTGGTGAAGTTCGTTCTTTAGAGCAACACAAAGATTATTCTTTCCAGGCTCCAACCTATCCTCCCAGGGCAGGAAGCACAAGTGAAACAATCAATTCATGAATCATATTTATTGAGCCCTTACTGTGTTCAGAGCACTGTGCTAAGCACTTGGGAAGGACAGTATAACAGAGTTGCTGAATACATTCCATGCCCACATTGAGCTTACAGCCTAGAGGAGGAGACAGAATTTAATATAAATAAATTACAGTCCCCCTCTAGACTGTGAGCTCATTGTGGGCAGGGAATGTGTTTAATGTTATATTGTACTCTCCCAAGTGCTTAGTACAGTGCTTTGAACAAAGTGCTCAGTAAATATGATTAATAATAATAATATAGGTATATAATGTTTTAGGACTGAGGGCGGGATGAATAAAGAGTACCAATCTAAGAGAAAATAAAGGCTTAGTCAGGGAAGCCCTCTTGGAGGAAATGTGCTTTCGCTAAATCTTTGAAGGAGATAATAATGATAGTATTTATTAAGTGCTTACTGTGTGCAAAGCACTGTTCTAAGCACTGGGGAGGTTAAAAAGTGATCAGGTTGTCCCCCGGGGGGCTCCCAGTCTTCATCCCCATTTTACAGATGAGGGAACTGAGGCCCAGAGAAGTGAAGTGACTTGTCCAAAGTCAACAGCTGGCAAGTGGCAGAGCCAGGATTTGAACCCCTGACCTCGGACTCCAAAGCCCGTGCTCTTTCCACTGAGCCACGCTGCTTCTCTAAGAAGAGCTTAAGTGAGAGTGGTGGTCTGTCAGGGATGAAAGGGGAGGTAGTTCCATGCCAAAGGTAGTATGTGGGTGGGGTCAGTGGTGAGGAAGGTGTGCTCGAGGTATAGTGAGTAGGATGGCATTAGAGGAACGGAGTATGCAGGCTGGGTTCTAGTAGGAAATCAGAGAGGTAAGGTAGGAGGGGCAAGGTGATTGGGTGCTTTAAAGCTGATGGTAAGGGATATCAACCAGGCCTGGAGGGAGGGAGTTCAAGTTGTTTTTTTCAGTGTATTTCCCAAATTTTCTTCTGGATTTATATATGTATATATGTTTGTACATATTTATTACTCTATTTTACTTGTACATATTCATTCTATTTATTTTATTTTGTTAATACGTTTTGTTTTGTTGTCCATCTTCCCCTTCTAGACTGTGAGCCCGCTGTTTGGTAGGGACCGTCTCTATATGTTGCCAACTTGTACTTCCCAAGAGCTTAGTACAGTGCTCTGCACACAGTAAGCGCTCAATAAATACGATTGAATGAATGGATTAGGGTCTCTTTACTATTATGCATATATATCTATATCCATATAGATATATATGTATCATGAGACATATGTATATGTATATACATATGTATATATGTATGTGTACATACATATGTATATGTATATGTATCATGAGATATAATTATTTGGAAATAGTTCTATTCATTTTAAACAAAATAAAGAAGCTTGCAAATTAGCATGTTTTCTCTGTGATTGATTTTAAGGTCCGTCTTAAAGCTTCTTCTTGCGGTCAAGAATCATGCTACCAATTCTGTTGTTTTGAAAAATAATAGTATTTGTTAAGCGCTTACTGTATGCCAAGCACTGTACATGGGGATTGATACAAGTTAATCGGGTCAGACACAGTCCCTGTCACACATGGATGCACAGTCTAAGCAAGAGGGAGAACACGTATTAAACCCCCTTATACAGATGATAAAAGTGAAGTTCAGAGAAGTGAAGTGATTTGCCTAAGGTCATCCAACAGGCAAGTTTTTAAATTAGAACCCAGGACCTCTGACTACTGAGACCATGCTCTTTCTGTCAGGCCATGCTGCTTCTTGCAGTCTCCCAAGCATTCAGTACAGTACTCTGTACACAGTATATGCTCAATCAATATGATTGTGTGTGTGTGTGTATGTACAAATTTCTTCACAAAAGAAACTGGAGGTGAAAGGAGTTTGATTTCTGCTGACCACTTTCCTAGAGTTTATGGAACTATGCAGGATTTTTTCTGGTCAATAGTTGCTTTGTTCCCTTTCCTCCCCAACCTCACACCCACCCCGGCAGACTCCGGCAGTCGGAGAAAGGCTGTGTAACTGTTCAGCTGACAACACTTTATAAAACACACACTCATTCACACAATTCTGTAATTCATTACAAAAATGAAAAGTTTTATGTTACGATAAGTAGGGTTTATTACAGCTTTCTCTGTATCTGGGCACTTTCTGATCGATCGGTGTATGGACACGTCCCACTGTTTACAGATGCCTTGCAAATTCAGCAAGATAAATCTTTCCTACCATGCCATGTCTAACTCTGTCTCAGTGGAGATATTTTTAACTATTACATCTACTTCTCTCCCTGGAATATATTCCTTTAGGGACATGCAATCCATTGGGGTGAGCTGCTTGGCTACTGCTTAGAGGAAAACTCCGAAGAATCCTTGCAAACCCCTAGGGCAAAGCCCGCTTTTCCCCAAAGAATAGGCAGTTCTGAGAGTCTTTGCCACATAAGGGCCTGTTTGAGGCTCCAGTTGACAGGGCCGTCTTTCCCTCCCAACAGATGGTCAGGCTTTTAATTTCAGTGAGCAATCCATTGCTGAGGGAGCTGTGAAGAGGTGGTCTCGGGATTCTGCCAGCATTCCACCCAGTAAGGGCCAGCTTAGGGCAAGTGGATCTAATGTCAATGCCCTTCATCGCTTCTACACTAACTGATAAGCTGCTGACAAGTCGAGCCATCAAATGCTCATCTCTGAAGTGTAAGATGCTGAACTACTTGCATTTTGTTTTTCTTTAGCAGAATTAATGTCCTATTCGTTGTCTTTCAAAATCCATTTTGGCACCAGCACAAACCTCTTCATGGTGGCAAGCAGTTGTCTGATTTAAAGATGCCAGGGTCAGTGCTGACAGCTCCAATTACACAATCTGAATCCTATTGTCACAGCAGGGGCATTAGGGCCTTAAAAACACACATTCAGTGGGTAGCGTGAATGTTTGGTTACAGAGTATTGAGGCTATTCGATGGGAAAATGTCCCATTTCTCCCTCTCTTTAATCTAGTATCTGAGTCTGGAATATTTTGACCTGTTGCTATCGGGAAAGAAGTTCCTTTCACTTTGCTTCCTTCATTCCAATTTATTTAGTGTGATTTTCCTAACCTGAAGAATAGCTCAAAAGGCAGAAATGTGTCTGTTAAGGATATCGGCTTGGAACCTAGCATGAGGGGAGGGTCAGATCTTCCGCACAAAAATGGCTTAATGCAGAGTACTCCCGTGCTGTGCCTGAGGGCTGTGGGTGAGCACCCATGTTGGAACCACTAGGTGTTTGCTGGGGAAAAGGGTGACCCATAAACATACCTTCTAATCATGGCCACCTCACAGTCCTTTGTCTCTTCCTAGATGAGGCTGGGAAAATACCCCCCGCCATACCCTCTACCCCTCCCCACTCAGTAATCAGTGTTCATGTGCAAGAGACCTTGAGACTGTGGAGCCTCTGTGTTTGTTTGTGTCGGGGCTAAGAGCCTATTGCGGATTTTATTTTACACAGTTGGGCTTCAGTGGTGCCTGCTCTTTAGTTTATTTTGGGCAAAAGGTTGATAAACCTTGGCTCTCTGGAAGGAAGCCTGAAATCTGAAACCCACTATTATTCATAGACCCATTTTTATGGGTTGACAGTCAAATGATGTATAACACTGGAAGAAATATTTTGGGGAAAAGCCTTACATTTTTTTAAAGCCTATAGTATTCAATATATTTTAAAATGTATGTCAGTTACAGACTCGCTACAGTGACCTGAAATTGGCCAAGGAGTTGTGAGTTTCTGGTCTGAAAAAATTTCATTGATACATATTTTTGGTGCTTCCTTCAGTAATTTATTGAACTGTACAAACCGTTATCTCTGAACATGGAATTTTATTAACCCACAATTACCAGTGGTTAAACTGAGATTCACACTGCATGGCACGGTATTTCCTTTTGGCAGATTTATATTGAGGTGGGGCATTTGCACTGATGCAAAGTTGGAAAAATAAGAAAGAAAATGTTTCTACAAAGAGAAATAGGCTTGGCCAGCCTTTTGATGTCCAGTATTTGTGGAAAATATTTATGTTGAAACCCTTTCCTTAGTCTGCATTCTGCTGGAACCTCTGTGCTTTTAATGTCCTATAGGGAGCTACCAATTTGGGGCAACTCATAAGACAGCATTTTCCACCCACACTTGCAACATATTTCTCGAGTGTTCAATAGTAGAATTCTGTAACTGCTCTTACCAAACTGCAAGCAGCACTGAGTCTTGCCTCTGCCACATATTGTATGAAAACAAAATGACTCTGCAAAGCTCAGGCTATAGGATTTCACTGTAAGATCAATTCAAAAAAGAAGATGGGATGTAAGAGAGAAATCCTTTTGAAAAGAGCAATAAAGCCTTAAGAAAATAGGTCATTCAGAAAATCAATCAGTGCATTTATCGAGTGCTTACTGTGTGAAGAGTACTGAACTAAGCGTTTGGGAGAGTACTATACAATACAGTTGGCAGACATGATCCCTAACCATAAGGAAATGTTTGAGTGGCAAGTTAATTCTTATAAAAGTCTGGCAAATGGTTTTCCTGGGATCCAGTGCTCCCCAAATCCTCACATGCTGTAATTATGGAAACCTTTTCTTTGGAGAGAAGTTAGGTTAAAAGTACCAGATGATGTACAATTTTCTAGCTTTTCACCTTCTGAAAATTTAGAGTAATTCTTGGAAGTATATTGATGTGAACCATTCCCATACCAAGATACATCTATATTGAGAGTCTGTCTCAAATTATGGTGAAAACAGTTCATATTAATAAATTACCTGTCACTGGGTCTAAGATACCTTGAGGACTAACCAAACTGTATGTTTCTCCATAGGTTCTTCTTGAAATTTTTCCTCAAATGTAACCAGAATTGCCTAAAAAATGCAGGAAATCCTCGTGACATGCGGAGATTCCAGGTGAGTTTGTTATGCCCCTTTCCGAAAAGAATGGCAATCCCACTTCCAGTTGTCAGAAATTATTGAGGTACTTTGGGGAATTCCCTGGAATCCAGGCAAAGTGACATTCCTGTTCTATACCCAATTTTAGTTTTTAACTATTGGGATTGGTTTATCTTAGGTTGCAGAAGGAACTCAAATTATTTATTTACTTTTTAGCAGAAAGAAATCTTGAAACCAAACTTTATTTAGGTTTAATGTACATTTCTAAATGCCCAGCAGTTTCTTAGGATAAGCACCATACTTCTACCATGCAGAATTAGGGTGCTACCAAGAACACTTTGGAATTTGAAAAAATAATCTACATGGCAAAGTAAGTAGGCTTCATAACACTATCATGCTATATTATGACGATTAAATTGTACCTGCATACTTCTTTCAATTGCCCCTCCCTTTTTGAAATCCTAATTTTATTACATCTCCCTCCTCAGAATTGGCACAGAGGAAAGAGGAGGAGGAGGAGGAGGGAGAGGGTAAGAGCTGCCTCTGAGACATCTGTCCTCCCCATCCTGCCTTCCTTGAGTACCTGAGCTGGGGGCAGTTTGGGATCACTTCTGCTCCCAGATCTGCTCTGCGTACTTCTGGGTAGCAACTGTTTTAAAAGATCCTGTAGCAGCCTAGTTTGGTGCCCTTGGACTGCTTCTGCATCGAACCCAAATAATAATACTAACTGTGGTGTGTGTTAAATGCTTACTCTTTGCCAAGCACTATACTAAGGGCTGGTTTAGAAATAAGACAATCGGGGTGTTCACAGTTCCTGTCCCAGATGGCGTGGGGGGAGGGGCAGTCTGAAGAGGAGGGAGAACAGGTATTTAATGCAGAAGCACAGAGAAGTGAAGTGAAAGCAGTGTCGCCTAATGGATAGAGCACAGGCCTGGAAGTCAAAGGGACCTGAGTCCTAATCCTAGCTCCACCACTTGTCTGCTCTGTGACTCTGGGCTAGTCATTTAACTTTCCTCTAGATTCTTGGCTCGTTATGGGAAGAGAATGTGTCTGCTAATTCTGTTATACTTTCCCAAATGTTTAGTACAGTGCTCTATGCATAGTAAGCACTCAATAAATACCATCAATAGATTGATTCTCTTTGCTCCGTTACCTCATCTGAAAAATGGGGATTAAGACTGAACCTCATTGGGACATTGTGTCCAACCTGATTGTCTTGTACTTACCCCAGTGCTTAGTACAGTGCCTGGCACATAGTAAGTGCTAAACAAATACCATTTTAAAAAAAGTGACATGCCCAAAGTCACAAAGCAGATAAATATCTGGGGATTAGAACACATGTCCTGTACACATGCGCTCTTTCCACTAAGTCATGCTGTTTTTCAAGAGCTACTCCCAAGAACTCTTTTGCTCAGGGTAGAGACCAGAAGCTAACCTCCATCCCTCTTCTCTGCTCCTTCGCTCGGGTGGGATACGTGGTCTAGATCAGGGGACAGGAACACTGCATGGTTTCTTCCGTTAGACCCAGAGTGGCTTCCCTTTCTGTCCCTTACTACCTTCTCCACCTTCCCCACTAGTTTCACCAATGATTGAGGTTTGCGTATACTGAAGCAGTGTGGTCTAGTGCATAGAACAAAGGCCTGAGAGTCAGAAGGACCTGGGTTCTAATCCTGGCTCCAACGCTCGTGTGCTGTGTGAATTTAGGCAAGTCACTTAACCTCTCTGTGCCTCAGTTACCTCATCTGTAAAATGGGGATTAAGACTGCAAGCCCCTTGTGGGAAAGGGACTGTGTCCAACCTTGTATCTATCCCAGTGCTTAGAAAAGTGCTTGACACAGAGTTAGCGGTTAACTAATACCATAATTATTATTATTATGTAAAAAGTATTATTTACATGGTGTATTTTTTAGCACAGTTAACAACAAGAAGAGAGGTAAACAGTCACACAGTTTGGGGATTTCCATTGGCCTTTTGCAAGTTTCACATGGCAGCAGGTGTAATCCAATTCTGAGTGCCCCAGCCCTATAGCCCATCTCTTCAAGGATATGGTTGGAGGTACATGATTCCCTTTGAAATTCTTGCCTTCATTTCCTGCACTCTTCTATGGCCTAGGTTCCCATAAATGCCACAGATGGATATATATATGAGAGAAGAGCCTGGTTGATAATTTAGGCAGTTTAAGGGTAGAGAAAAAAACCCAAAAAGCCTTCCCATATTTTTCTAGTTCCATTGTATATGCAAAAACACTGAGGCATGGCTATGTTAAGAAACTTTGCATCATTCCACAAGAAATGAGTGGCATAATTCAGATGGGAACTCAGTTCTGCTCCATTCTTTTCTAGTCTTTAATGCCTAGCTAAGCAGGCTCCCCATAAGCGTGGGTTGGAACCTTCAAAGGAGGAGCCTGAGAGAGCCTTTCAAACCGCATTTCCATCAAGATTAACAGATTACATTTTTCACATTAATGACAATCTGGATTCAGATATTGTAGTCTCCTTTTGGCTTTGTGGGCAATAAGGAGAGTATCTCATTGCCATGAGAAAACCCCAGTCCTCTCTTTACATACCAGTGATGGTTTACAGTTTATACTGAAAAACCAAAGTTAATCATGCACATTCAAAACTTTTCCCTTGCAGTATTCTGTAACATCACTCTGCTTATTGAAACCATGCTCCCTCGTGTGAAGAAACCTATGTTCTTTCCAACTGGAGCACAGGCCTGCCCCAGATCTGTTTGTGATACATGCCCACTGCCAGTTTCATACTTGAGGGTATCCAGGATGATTTTCATATGGCAATACCTTACGATGCTTCGGCAGTACGGCAATCAGGACCCTTTGAGGTGACTGAGTAGGATATGAGAAAGGTTGTTGATCTCTTGACTTGTAAAGAAATTCTGACAAGCAAACCCAGTCTTGCAGCAGTTGAGCTTTCAGTGGGTAAACAGAGACTGCTTAATTACACAGGTCATGTCAATTAGTGGGACCTTAGCATTTTCTAGAAATTAATCACTTTCAGTAGAGCGAAGCACCAGTCATATTTTAATTCAGAGAATTATAACTTGAAGAAAATCCATGAGAGCCAATGTTGCTTTACTTTAATGGATTTTGTTAAAATTCCCCTGTTCTGCTTTATAGTAGAAAACTTGTTTAAATAGAGCGTTAGATCATCTGAGCTGGTTTTAGCAGCACAGAATGCAGACTTCATGCCTTTTTCTATTATGGGGGTGTGGGGAGGAATAGGGAGACACTCCATCAAGCCAAAAAAAAAAGATCATTGTGACTCTAACGAGCATCTCTCTTCTATTTGACATTAAAAAAATGTCATGTCAAAGGACTATGTTAAAAATCATGTCACAGGTCTGTTTTTAACCTGAAAAGAGCCAGACCATTCTGAGTTAAGATTTAAATCCTTATCAATAGCCTTCGTGGTGTTCCCTGTGGATTTCTGGGGTGGAGGGTGGTGGAGGGGAAGGGGAAAAAGGGTTCAGAGGGGCAGATCATTTCATAACATTAGACACCACAATTCTTTACTACAATAAATTTCAATGTCGTCTTACGTCAAAATTTTCCCATGTCTAGTATGTGTTTTTTCCCCTGTGGTGTACAGTTTTCTTTTGTCTTGTAATTTCAGGTTTTTTAGTAGGCACTTAAAAATATGAATTTTTAGAAAATAAAGGGTATGAAAAGTGACACAACATCAAAACAAAGCCATTTGGGATTTTGATACATTTAAGCAATTTTTGAAAAATGCATTTTAAGACCACAGCATCTATCAGACATTTTAAGTAATATTTATAAAATGTATTAAAATTCATACCTTCTTCCTTTTCATTCTGCATTTACTTGCAAGTTAAAGATGTTAATTTTCTCAAATCTCCTTCATCCACCACATTCTTTTTCCATTCCCTTTAATGTGCTCGTATTATTTTGATAAATTAGCAGAGCTATTATAGCCTGTACCAAAATAAGGCAGAAACAGAGGACCAAATCAACTTGGTTATACAGCATAACACCAAGGAACACCACACAGATTAATTATGCTAAAAGCTGCTCTAACGATGGTTTCAGAACTCGGCATATATTCGCATAACATGTAAATATAAAAAGGTAGATTCTGAACCTGATGTATTACGCTATTATGACTGGTCAAGTAAATAATTTGGCATGGGCCTAATGCCATGCATGGGCAGAATGTATGGATCATAGAAAAAGAATCTTTATGAAATGTCTTTGAAGAGTGTTTACTCTGCATTTAGAGTAAGTACTTCCTATACTAAGTACTGCTGCCATTAAAGAAAATGTAAAATACCTAAATGGGGAGGGAAGGAGAAGGAAGGGCATATGAAGAGTAGGAAGGTGTTGGGGGGACCAAGGACATTAGTCTTAATTTAGTTTGCCAGAGAGGTGGCAAATTCTGGCCTCTGTTCCTGTAAACCACCACAATTGCCTTGCTAATCTAACCTAAAAACAAAAATCCTCATTTTGTTTTTAGGAAAAAAATCATTCAGAATAAGCCACTGTTTCATTTTCTCTGTATTACAGATCTGGCTTAATGTTTTGGAGTTTGACTTTCCTTCTTCCTACCCTCCTTTGCATTCCTTATGTTTACTTGATCTGAGTTTCATGCGTCTACCCTCCCTTGCTCTAGATTTTAGTTCCTGGGATATTTACTCCAGTTGTCATTTTCTTGATCCTCCTCCAGTGAATGCTTCAGTTCACGTCTATCAGGGCAAATGATAGTTAGATAAAGGAATTCAGCAGCTATATTGCAAAGCACATTTTGAGATTTTGGATGGGCACATTTTGGTAAAAATGAAGGAGGAGCCCAGGGCCAGAAAAATAAAAAGGAGTTCTAGATTGGCACAGTCATCTTCCTGAAAAGTGAGAGAGAGGGAACAGGTGAATAGATGATCTTAGACAAGTCACTTTACCTCTCTGTGCCTCAATTTCCTCATGTTAGACAAGGACTGTGTCCAACCTGATTATCTTGAATCTACTCCAGTGCTTAATACAGCACCTGGCACATAGTAAGCACTTAACAAGTACCACAGTTATTACTATTATCATCATTATTATTAGGTGAGGTTGTAATTTTCACAGGTTCTTGCATTTTGATATAGTTGACTTCAGTTTTGAGTCTATAGGACACCAGGTGCAGGCCATCTCCACCCTCTCTTCTCTCCTGTGGGGAGGCAGGGCTTGTAAAAACAGAACTGACTGTGAAAACAAAATTTAGGAATATGGGGTATTCTGAATATGCAGTATTCTGGCAACTCTGGGTTAGAATCCTGGGCCCTTTCTACCTTTTTTCTGTGCTTACTAAATTCACATACAAATTAAAAAGAACAAAACCAAAAATGATTGAAACACATTGCCGATTAAAATCAGAGCTTATTTCCTCCATTCAAATTAAATCTGATATTGAGTAATATCCATATTGAAAAATCAAGAATTTCTTTTTGTTCATTTGGAATTAAAAAGCAGTTGAATTAAGCTCATTATGGGCAGGGAATGTGTCCATTAATTCTATCGTATTGTACTCTCCTAAGCTCTTAGTAAAGTGCTTTGCACGTAATAAGTGCTCAGTAAATACCATTGATTGATTAGTTTTTGTTTGTAAAAAGCCTATGAGATTCCAAATTAAAATATGTAAAAAAAAACCTAAGGGTAAATTATTAACTAAACCACCCCCACAATGGATTTATTATTGAAATGCAGAAAGACACATATTTCAGCACTCTTAAATGCCTCTACCATAACCTCTACCTCAGCACAAGCTGCTAACTCGTGTTAATATGATACTGCCACTCGTATTTGAATTGTAGCTACTTGTGTCTTACTGCAAAACTGCACATGAGACAGAAGTTATGCTTCATGAATCCTAGATAATGTAGTTAGGACATACAAGGTCCTCTGCCCTAGAGAGAGAAAAAAAACGTGGGGAACGACTGAGGCCGAGATTCACAAAATGACCTAAACTCTCATCTATTTATTTTGTTAATGATGTGCATATCGCTTTAATTCTATTTGTTGTGATGATTTAGACACCTGTCTACATGTTTTGTTTTGTTGTCTGCCTCCCCCTTCGAGATTGTGAGCCTGTTATTGGGTAGGGACCATCTCTATATGTTGCCGACTTGTACTTCCCAAGCGCTTAGTACAGTGCTCTGCACACAGTAAGCACTCAATAAATATGATTGAATGAATCAAAAGCACCCCACAAAAGCCACAAACCAAATGAAAAATGTTTCTTTCAACTCTTGAAGAATATATGGACTTTCTTCCTGGTCACAAAATCTAGTGCAAAGCAAAGGCGATGTTGCCTGAAAAAGACTGAAAACCCAAAGAGAAGATGCAAAAATGGGGACAGCTATAAAAAGGACCTTAATTCATTTCACTGGCTGGCACTTTCCTTTTACCTCCACGTGCTGCCCCCTGAACTCCTGTGTGTGGTAAACTGCAGACAGAAGAGGATTGACTCACACTTCCTTTAGTAAGAAAGCTGAAATCACAGGGCGTATACTGGGTGAAAAATCTCAATGGTTTGTCATTCAAAATGGCCATGTGATGCTTATTTCACATAGACTAGGCAAAGCCCCCAAATAAATACATCCAAAACCTAACCCTGATTTAGGAGATTTTAATTTGGAAATGTTGACATATCATTCAACTGAATTTATTGAGCACTTACTGTGTGTGAAGCACTGTACTAAGTGCTTGGGGGAAGTACAATATAACAAGAAACACACATTCTGTATCCACAATGAGCTTACAGTCTAGAGGACTGCAGTCTTGATTAACATAAATTAAAGTGCTGTTATTGTTAGGAAGGAAAGTGTGTTTCCAGATATCTTTTTTTCCCAACAAAAACAATAAAGAAAGTTGTTCAGAATACAGATTAATAAACCATAGAGGTTGAGTCCCAAATTAAAGTCATTTTCCAAGTTAGCCAAGGTCAAGTTAAAGCCGGTATTTTATTTACAAAATTGGGAAATATTGCAGATTTTTATAACTTGTAATTATGCATCAGCCCCTGATTAATCATCTAGAAGTTGATAATTATTTAGAAGCAGCATGCCCTAAAATAGGCCTGGGAGTCAGAGGACCCGAGTTCTAGTCCTGGCTCTTCCACTTGTTAGCTATGTGAGCTTAAGCAAGTCACTTAACTTCTCTGTGCCTCAGTTACCTCATCTGTAAAATGAGGATTTAAGCTGTGAGCCTTATGTTGGACCTGGACTGTGCCCAACCTGATTATTTTGTATCTACCCGGAACTTAGTCCATGGTAAGTATTTAACAAATGCCATTAAAAAAAAGTTCTTGTTGGCCTTTTCCCTACTGCTCTGGTCTGTTTTACAAGGATGACTTAGCTCAATGTTAATTTTACAGTTTATATTGTGAGTTAATTTTTTGCCTCAGCTCTAATTTGAATACATCCTAGTCATTCAAAAGCAAAATGATGAAAGTCTATAATTTTGAGGTAATTGGAAGTAATTAATTGCATCGTGTATAAATATATGATGCCTGGACATGTCCATATATACATATCCACACCTCTATATCCACATACACACAATTGAAGATAGAATTATATAGCGATCACTGTATTTGAACAAATAAGATGCTTTACTTTGGGGCATTTTTAAAATTCTATTTTTATTTTCATGATATTTGTTAAGTGCTTACTATGTGTCAAACACTGTTCCTGGCACTAGGGCAGGTAGAGGTTAATTAGGTCAGACACAGTCCCTGACCCATCTAGGGCTCACAGTCTAAGGAGAAGGGAGAGCAGGCATTTAATCCCCATTATACAGTTGAGGAAACTGAGGCTCAGAGAAGTTAAGTTACTTGCTCAAGGTCACACTTCAAGCCATTGACAGAACCTGAGTTAGAACCCAAATCTCTGACTCCGCGGCCTGGGATTTTCGCCCTAGGCCACTCTACTTCTCATCTGTTCTGCTACATTTGTGTTCATTCATTCATCCATTCAATCGTATTTATTGAACGCTTACTGTGTGCAGAGCACTGTATTAAGCGCTTGGGACAAGCACAAGTTACAAGTTGGCAACACATAAGAGACGGTCTCTACCCAACCACGGGCTCACAGTCTATTCAATGATTCTATAAAATATGTCAAAATTGGAATTCTTTTAGAAACATTAGCTATTTTAAGAATTAAGTCTGCAGTACTTGTGTGTGTTTGCCGTACAGGTGCACTCTGAATAATCGTTTTTGGGCTTTTGTTTTTTTAAGACAGACACATTGAGTAACCACTTTCTTTATTTCCTGACACTGGAAACAGCTACTGTTGGGGATTCCTTTTATAGTTTCTTCTGCTAACGACTCCAAAGACCATTCTAGTGTGGTATTTATAGTAAATCAAAATTATTTTAAAGACACGAGTAGGAATGTTATATAATTTAGCATCAGCCAATTCTGTAACTAAAGAGGGAAAATACCTTTATGTTTTGTCAAACAGTGTAGATTTTCCAACAATGTTTCAAGTCTTTTTCCTTTTAGTTTCTTAAGGGAAAACTAGTGGATTCCGTGTAATAAAAAAAATTAGGTTGCAGTTGAAGAATAGTACTACTCTGTGTGTTCCTTAGTAAGTTCAGAATGATGAAGTGATGAACTGCTTTGGTTTTTGATTCTTTAAATTTTGTACTTCCATGAATGAGCTATCTTGTTGGAATTCTGGATTTCTAAATTACTAAGCAGAATAACGTAGGGCCCTGCAAGCCCTCTGAATCATCCACTTTGCATTTAAATATGATACATGAACAAAAAAATGACTACAGGATATCATTATGGGTAACTCTGGGTGTAAGACATTTGTTTTCTTATGACCTCATTTCAGATTTGTTAAATAGCATGATTTGGGTCTTTGTTTTTCCTTAATTTTTCTTCATGTGTTCAGTGTTTTGGGTGACAGAAATGGGAGTGATAACAACTGCTAGTAGTAGGCCAGAGTCCAGAGTTTTGTGTCGAATGTGCCCAGTTCAGGAGAGAAAATTGAAATGTAGCGAGGGATCCTTGAATTGCCCATTTTTGGCCAACTTTGGTTCCTCGGAGAGGATGAACGGTGTTTGCCAATCCCTTGTAAAGCGTTTCACCTCTTCAGAGGCTAAAGCCTCTCAAAACCAAGAACAATTAAAGCAAGAGCCTTTCAAAGCATCTGGGGAATTCTGCAAAATAAATCAGAAATCCTCAGCCTTGGCTCTGGAGGCTTGCCTCATTATGAAAGCAGATCTATTAGCCCCTTTGCCATTGTCTTTCATTTCTCAAGTGAGGTGATTCTAATTAAATTAATCTGCATGTCAATCTATCGGTGATCAATCAAAGAGCCCGAGGTTCCCCCTTGCAGCAGTGTGCTCACGGCTGACAGGGGCTGATAATGGAGGAAGAAATAAACTGTCGAGCAAAGTTAATTAGTCAACATAATAGGTGGATTAAACGGGAGCTTGGCTGATTGCTGTTTCACATGTCGAAGCATGAGGTGGGAGCTGAAACTGCAATTAACAGACAATTATTATATTTGGTTGTAAGAGGTCGCATGAATAAACATATCTCTGTGGGTTTCAGTTTTAATCCGTTTCTCCATTTAATATAAGGAGAAGTGTAGGTCATTCCTTCTTATTGTTTTACTCTAAGTTCTCCAAGACAACATATGCTTCTGCTGCCTCTTTGGCAAACAGGCAGCACCATCAGGATTGGAGGGAAATAGGTGGGCCTCTAGAACTTCAGTCAGGCCAGTGGCACCAAACCTCACATGCAGACACAGGTCTAGTGATTAAAGCATGGATTGGAGAGTCAGAGGACCTGGTTTTTAATCCCAGCTTGGCCACTTGTCTGCTGAGTGACCTTGGGCAAGTCACTTAACTTCCCTATGCCTCAATTACCTCATTTGTAAAATGGAGTTTAACACTGAGAGCCCCATGTAGGACATGGACTGTGTCCAAATTGATTAGCTTGTATCTAACCCAGTCCTTAGCACAGTGCCTGACATATAGTAAGTGCTTAAGAAGTACCACAAAAAAAGGGTCAAGCTGGGATAATTTTAACTTTATAAAATGTGATAGAGTCATGACTGAAGTGGGGAGAATGCTCAGAAGAAAAGCTGTTTTGCTAAGCCACCCCTTTCAGTTCCCCCATCCTGCTCAGCCCAACGTTATTTGTTTGAGAGCAAAAAAATAAAAAATAAAAAAAAAGACTCAGTGGTTTTTATTTGCAAGATCAACAGCACTGTCTACTTCAGTGTCTAAACTGAAGAGTAATTTAGGTGAAACACAACCTCCCTTGTATAAAAAAAGTTAATAAAGATACTCTTGTTCAAATTATGGTTAACAGTGCTCCTTCTGCTTGTAACTATAAACTGTGCAATTTTACTTTAAACTGCATCAAAAGCTTTCCTTGCCAAAGTCCCACTCATCAATAGGTTCTCTTGTTAGATTTGTACAGCATAAGCACCAGTTATTATGTGAAATAGCTATGCAATTTTCCTCAGCTCCCAGCTGTTATTTATTTAACTTGCATTTATTACCCTTGATGCTTTTATATTAAAATGTTCATTCATTCTCTCTTGTGACTCCAGGTTGTGGTGTCTACGACAGTCAATGTGGATGGCCATGTCCTGGCGGTCTCAGATAATATGTTTGTTCACAATAACTCCAAGCACGGGCGGAGGGCTCGTAGGCTCGACCCCTCTGAAGGTACGCCTTCTTATCTGGAACATGGTAGGCAAATCATTTTCATTGGTCGGCATTGCTACTTTAAATGTGAATTTATTTGATTTCTTTCTCTCTGTCTTTTCCTCTCTCTTTCTCTCTCTCTCTTTCCCTCTCCCCACCTTTCAAATTTCAAATTGTCCATTAAGCAAATTGATGTCCTATTTTTTCCTCCTTCATAAATTGATGACTCCTAATTAAAACTAGGGATAGTTCCCTCCCACTCTTCTAGCTTTATTTCATGGCCATTTGTCCTGGAAATTGTAGACGTGCTTCTCTGTGGATCTTTTTTTGATAAAACAATATTTTTCCTGAGTAGCCTCATAATCAGTGACGTTTTTCAAAGGGTTAGCAGAAAACAGATAAAATTTGTCTCAGTCAATGCCATTGAGAGAAACTGTGAATTAGGCAGGCATATTTCTGAATTCCTATTTGATAAAAGAATGGCAAAGTTTGTAGAATAAGTGAATGCCAGACTTCACAGGAAATCTAAAGCCTTTGTTCTGTGTTGCTTCCACTAATTTAGAAAAGTCTACTTCAGTGATGTCTTTTAAAAATGTAAATAAGCATAAATGTATATATCATTGATTTAAGCTTAACATGGGCCATAAGCTGCTCTGTTATAATTCATTAGGTAAAACATTTTCTTTGCTGCCAGTGTCCCAGTGCAATAAACAACTATCGTCATTTTTGCCTGACTTTTTTCCCCCTTAAGGAATGTGCAAACTATAGCTTTTATTAATTAGTCAGAGAAATGTAAAGCTCTTAGGAGAGATACTTCTCTACATCCAGTTTTACAGACTTCTTAAGAGTAAACTATCATCTTTTAAAAGATACTTATTTTGTGGTTTCAAGAGGATTAAGTTAGATATTGCAGTTTGCAGGAGGCTACTTGAACACCTGTTCATTTTCCATTTCTATTTTCATTCCTTAAAATTAGCTTTCTCCTCATACTTACAGTTACCATGACTTTTTAATCGATCTAGAATTATTTGACTGTTAGGCCTCTAAAATGATGAAGGCCGTACAGCTGTGACTCAGTGGAAGGAGAACGGATCTGTGTTCTAATTCTGGCTCTGCCTCTTTCCTGCTGTGTGACCTTGGGCAAGTCACTTAACTTCTCTGTGCCTCAGTTTCCTCATCTGTAAAATGGGCATTCAATATCTGTTCTCCTTCCTACTTAGAATGCGAGCCCAGTTTCTGGCCAGAAACTGTGTCTAACCTGATTAATCTTGTACCCATTCCAATGCTTGGTACAGTGCTTGGCACACAGTAAACGATTAAACAAATACTTCAGTTATTGTTGTTGAAAACTGATAAAGAACATCGTAGATGAAGTATGTGCAGCATTATAAGACAAAGAGAAATCTTACTTTTTGCAAGACATTTATTAGTTGGCTTTAGGAACAATAACTTCACGTCTTTGACTTGGTTTTCCATTTATAAAATGGGCACAGTGCTACACTATTTAGCTCCTAGACAGTTGTGTTCAAGATGTAAGCAATGTCAGTCAGGGCTTCTTGTCTCTTGGTACCTTTCCTTCAGTTATTGAAATCCTGTTCCTCAACAAATGTTATTCCTGCATCTTTACCTGCATTCAGGAACATTAGATATCTGTTTCTTTTATTCTCTGTTGCCTGAATCATCTAACCACAATATAGCCACCTGCTCAGTTGTGCCTTTCAAGCTGAGACACAAATATCCTTTCCCCTAATATAACATTATTTTGGAGTTATATGACAATAGGTTTGTCAGTTGAATTCATTTTAACTGCAATGGGCCTTTAGGACAATGATGATTTTTAATCTTGAGTTTTAGTATCATCCCATAGCATAGAGGTGTGGAACTGCAAGCCTAAAAAATATTTTCTCTTCTTGAGATGAGCAAAAGCTTATTGCAGCTCCTTTCTTTGTTTAACCACCTCATTTGCAGGTAATCTGAATTATTTGGGGGTTACTCAACACATCCCTATTTATGTCCCATTTGTCAGACTGCAGAAGGAAATTTCCCTTTGTGGCTCATCTTTCTGCATATAAGTAGAAATAGAGATCGTAGTTTACATCCACACACAGCACGCCTTGTGTTACCAGAGGGTTTAGAAACCCAGCATTCAAATAAATACCTCTGTATTTCAAGTGCAATGGCTGACAAAGTCAAATTTATTTCAGTCAATCTTACACAGTAAAAATAGAGTGAAGCCTAGATGTGTGTGGTTTATAATAATTATTGCTTTTTTCATTCACAAATACTTGCATCTTCAGGAGTGTGATATTTATGGTAAGCCAAGGGCTGGTGCTTTTCTTTAAATTATACATACACGATGTATAAAAGGCAGTCAAAAAAGAAATCCACATCAGTGGATTTGGATAGTAACAGAATTATCATTCCCATCTTAGTTCAAAAGGAACTATCACCAAGAAATACAACCCTTTTGTCAAAGAACAGAGTGATTGGAAAGAAGGAAAAGCATAGTCTCAAGAACAGCTTTGTGCTACTGGATTGGGATGGGAATTTAGCCTGACACTTGGCTTTGGGGTGCCACTAGAGTCCTTTTTCCCCTGAAAAACTTGAAGCAACACTCAATAGAATACTTTTAAAGTGCTTATTTTTATTATTTTCCCCAAGGCTTATGGATGTATTTACCTGAATTTAAAGCCAATTGAAGCATCAGTTTCTCTATTTTTCCCCCTGTGGCAAGATGCAGTGCCCTCAAAAACTGATAGTGCAGAGACCCTGTCAGTTTGCATGCTCTAACACTTTATTATCTAATGATCTAATATGCAACAAGGCAAAGTGCGAGTGCTCATCATTCTGACAGAATGCCTGAGAGAAGTGACTAAATTACTTTATGTACCATTAGCGCTAGCAGCTACGGTGAACTCACCGTGAGCGTTTATGCAAATGCCTATGAATACACTCAAGTGGCCTTGTCAGGCAGCCGACTGACAAGCAGTTTAAATGCTCATTTTTTTTTAAAGGGGCAGTTCCCCCCCTCCCTTCCGCTATTTTAGGTGAATGGAGGATTAGACGTCTTGATGTCAGTCTGAGGAAAAAACACACCCTACAATAATTGGAGGCAGTTTCAAGAGTAGATGTTGAAATTTTACAAGCCAGAAACAACACAGATTTCTCAGCTTTTGAATGACTAGACTGTGAATGCCCAAATGCGGTTATTGTTATTTCCAGTCTAAGATTTACGATTTGTACCATCTTTTCAGGAGCACGGACTCAAGTGTCCAATTTTTACCCTCAAAAATCTCATGGACTGTGACATATGGGCGTGTAGTTTTTGAGTTTTTAGTTTCGTATGTGAACAAAACTCAGTTTCCTGGCTCAAGTTCATCAGAGTCTAAAAAAATCAATTTTTTTGAGGACATCAAACAGCTTGTTCAAGATAACATTTTGATAAGTTAAATGAGAGTAAATAGAAAATCATCGATATAAGGTCCCTTCTCTATGCTTAAGGATTGAGGCTTGAAAAGAAGAGTATTAGGAATAAGGCATTTTGAATTTGATTAAATTCCCAATTACTTGGAAAATAGTGGTAGGCAGTTGTTGGATAAAGAGCATGCTTGGTCCACTCCCTTTTCTGTTGTCCAGATATAGAAAAATAAATCCTCTTCAAACTTTTCCCACCCACAGTAGGCACTAACTGCTCTAATGGTGTCTCACTTCCCAGCTGTCATATACAATAGAGTGTCGATCACCCTCTTTAGCATTTAACCTTCTTTAATCCTTCGGTCCTGGCTGAGAAACTCCTTCTCTGAGTCTTCTGCACCTTGGCCCTTCCTTATAGCAACCCTAACTACATAACTGACTTGATTATAATAAGGGGACTGCAAATAACAATGCCTGAGTGTTAGGAAGGAGGTGAGAAAAGAAGGGTCAGAAATATGAACTACTGAAGAGTATGAAAAGGCCTTCCAAATGAAAATGAATCCCCCCCCAAAAAAAAACATGCCATGCTGAGACTGACCCAGTAAATGCCCCTTTCCTTCAACAAATTTGTAAATATCATATCTTCTTCCACCCCACCCATTCAGCAGCCTACTGAGACCTGAGGGTGAATGAAGTTTCAGATGAGTTTGGGATTCCTCTGGCCCTCTTTTCTCTGCTCACCAGTCCAAAAATATGGCAGGAATGTTTTACCTTTCAGGTCTGTTTACAAATAAATGTACTTTTGGGCCTTATGGGACCTCAAGACTTGGAAATGGAATCCCAATTTGGACTTCTTATTGTAGTAATGAGGTCTGTCACTGAGCTAATTCTTATATGGTAGATTAAGATTTTGCAGTTCTGAGATCTTGGAGATGACAAACTGTCAACTGACATCTTTTTTTGTCTGGTTCAATGAATATTTGGTATCCAAACTTGCTAAAAAGTATGGAATGTTTTCTAGCAAAAAAGAAAAAAAAATTGTGAGCTAGGAAATTGGCAGGAATGAAGCATATTATGTGTCACCTTGCAAGTACCAATCATGAATAATCATTTGTGCTGTAGAAGGCTAAAACCTTTATTGATTTTTTCATTATATCAATATAGTACATTGGCATGTCACTAAGCAAGCTGGTGCACATTTTTGTAGTCTGGTAAACTATTCCTATTGCAAGCCTCCCAGGAATTCTGCTCAGTATGAGGTGCCAAGAGACATGTTGTCAAGCTTGTTACTGATTCTGTATTGCCATTTCTGAAATTGAGAATTAGACTTGTCTCTCCCCCCCTTGTTATTTTTGAAGTATAAGTGAAAATATCTATAAAAAAACTTCAAAATCCTAAGAAGAAAAGGCACTTTTCAGGCACAGTAACAATTGTAAATGATTCTTATTTCAAATATTGCAATTAGCCTTTAATATGATTAGTGTCAGTATGTAAATAATAATCAGACAGCGGAAATCAGACATGGGAACTGGAGAAATTGTGAAGGGCCTTAGATAAGAAGAAAAATATTGGCCTCTGTTTGGCCTTTATGATCTACATATTAAATCCTAATTTTATTCCTAGAAAAGTGATTAAAGAATACAATGTAAATGTCCAAAGTTACAGGTGGAGTTCACACAGCATTATGCTACAGTGTTGTAACCTACATTTTAGTAAGTCAGTGCCATTGAATATGAATCAACAAATAATGGTATTTGTTAATCAGTGGTGTAGGGAAATGGTACGTATTCTTATACATATATATCCTTATATTTTACTATTTCCCCTATCTGTAAGTGCTGTTCTCCTCCAAAAACATGTTCTCCCCCACGCCTCAAAGAACTCCAGTGGTTGCCAGTCCACCTCCTCATCAAACAAAAACTCCTCACCATTGGCTTTAAATCACATAATTCATTCATTCATTCAATTGTATTTATTGAGCGCTTATTGTGTGCAGAGCACTGTACTAAGTGCTTGGGAAGTACAAGTTGGCAACCTATAGGGACAGTCCCTACCCAATAACGGGCTCACAGTCTAGAAGGAGGAGACAGACAACAAAACAAAACATGTAGACAGGTGTCAAAATTGTCAGAACAAATAGAATTAAAGCTTTACACACACCATTAGCAAAATAAATAGAATAGTAAATATGTACAGGTAAAATAAATGGAGTAATAAGTGCTGTGGGGAGGGGAAGGAGGTAGGGCGGGGGCCCCCTCCTACCTTACCTTGCTATTCTCCTACTACAACCTAGCCCCCACACTTCACTCCTCTAATACTAACCTTTCCACTGTATCTTGATTTCATTTATCTCACCACCAACTTCTCACCCATGACCTCCCTCTGGCCTGGAACACCCTCCCTCCTCATAATCGAGAAGCAATTGCTCTCCTTCCACTTCAAGGCCTGCAAGAGGTCTTCCCTGACTAAGCCCTCCTTTCCTCTTCTCCCATTCCCTTCTGTGTCAACCTGACTTGCTCCCTTTATTCATGTCCCCCCACCCCCAATATGACAGTAGTCATATTGTCTGTCTCCCCCTCTAAACTGTAAGCTCACTGTGGGCAAGGAATGTGTCCGTTTATTGTTATATTCTCCCAAGTGCTTAGTACAGTGCTTTGCACACAGTAAATGCTCAATAAATATGATTGAATGGATGAAAGTGGGGCTGGAGTGAGTATCAAAGTGCTTAAGGGATATACAGCCAAGTACATAGCCATCGCAGAACAGAGGAAAGGCGGGAAGGGCAAC
The DNA here is from genome assembly GCF_015852505.1 of Tachyglossus aculeatus. Lineage (NCBI taxonomy): Eukaryota > Metazoa > Chordata > Mammalia > Monotremata > Tachyglossidae > Tachyglossus > Tachyglossus aculeatus. Next base: position 31,646,121 of record NC_052101.1, read on the forward strand.
TGAGGATGTAGTCCAGGAAGGCCTCTTGGGAGAGGTGTGATTTTAAGAGGGTTTAAATGCTTACTGTATGCTAAGCACTGTACTAGGCACTAGGGTACGTAGTTTTGAGTGTTCCCTGTGAGCAGAACACTGTACTAAGACCCTGGGGATTACAGTAGATGTGAAAGAAGCAATTTCTGTCCTCGCAGAGTTTACAGCCTGAGAGGGACACACACAGAATCATTTACAAGTAGAAGGAAAAAGAGAATGTTAAAATGATTAGAAAAAATATATTCTTAAATAGTACATACATTAATTTGAATATTAAATACTTCAGGTGGCTGTGAATGCATAAAGGCTCAGGTGGTATTTAGGAATGTATAACCTGGGGAGAAGAAAATTAATCAAGGAATGCGTCCTGGAGGAGGTGGGATTAGTAGATTTCTTCAGATACTAAACACAGTAAGACAGAGCTTTAAAAATACGTTAGAGGGTATATTCTATCACAAATAATGTGGGTGAAATTTCATGGCAAAAATAATTCTATCCTAATGTCTCAAGGCCAAAATACAAGTTGCTGGTCTTAAATGTTAAAATAGGGATCTTTTTCTTAGGGCTATTGGGAGATGAGGAGGGAAATGTCTTTGCTACTTCATGAGAGATACAGATGATTTAATCAAAGGAAGAAATGAGACACAAAGGGAATATTTTCAAGATATCTTGACTTGTATATCCCTTGGAAACCATGGATTCCAAACATGGGACAGTTACATCAGTATTCAACAAGTGCTTAGTGTTCCAGTAGAAAGGGACTTTGGGAACCAATTGAGAAACAGCCAGCACCTGGAAGGACCTGATATCATCTCAGTTGCTGTCCTTTGGGTTCAGAGATGTTGCTACTGACATTGAGAATTAAGTTAAGTTATGTATGTGTCTAGAGAAGGATGCCTGTTGGATCATTCCTCCCACCCTATGTATTTGAAAAGATAGTTCCTTGATGTAGCATTTGTAATTGCAGTCTGTGGTGCATTTTTTTAATAACTGCTTTAGGCCCATTTGTATCCACTGCTACCAAGAACATTTCTTTCAAGGGAACATTTTACAGAAGTAGCAGTTGTACTTTAATCAGGTTTCTGCTGCACCCAGGTCCCACTGTAGTTTTCTGGACCATGCACAGTTGTTATTATTGTTATTATTACAAATAATTGTATTTATTGAGTGCTTACTATTCATTCAGTCATATTTATTGAGCACTTACTGTGTGCAGAGCACTGTACTAAGTGCTTGGGAAGTACAAGTTGGCAACATATAGAGACGGTCCCTACCCAACAACGGGCTCACAGTCTAGAAGGTGGAGACAGACAACAAAACAAATATATTAACAAAATAAAATAAATAGAATAGTAAATATGCACAAGTAAAATAGAGTAATAAATCTGTACAAACATATATACAGGTGCTGTGGAGAGGGGAAGGAGGTAGGGTGGGAGAGACAGGGAAGGGGAGAGGAATGAGGGGGCTCAGTCTGGGAAGGCCTCATGGAGGAGATGAGCGCTGAGTAGGGCTTTGAAGGGAGGAAGAGAGCTAGCTTGGCAGATGTGTGGAGGGAGGGCATTCTGGGCCAGGGGGAGGACGTGGGCCGGGGGTCGACAGAGGGACAGGAGAGAACGAGTCACAGTGAGGAGGATAGCGGCAGAGGAGCAGAGGGTGCAGGCTGGGCTATAGATGGAAAGAAGGGAGGTGAGGTAGGAGGGGGCGAGGTGATGAAGAGGCTTGAAGCTGAGAGTGAGGAGTTTTTGCCTGATGCGTAGGTTGACTGGTAGCCACTGGAGATTTTTGAGGAGGGGAGTAACATGCCCAGAGTGTTTCTGCACAGAGATGATCCGGGCAGCAGCATGAAGTATAGATTGAAGTGGGCAGAGACAGGAGGATGGGAGATCAGAGAGGAGGCTGATGCTGTAATCCAGTTGGGATAGGATGAGAGATTGAACCAGTAGGGCAGCAATTTGGATGGAGAGGAAAGGGCGGATCTTGGCAATGTTGCAGAGGTGAGACCGGCAGTTTTTGGTGACGGATTGGATGTGAGGCGTGAACGAGAGCGCAGAGTTGAGGATGACACCAAGGTTACTATGAACAAAGCACTGTACAGAGCACTTGGGAAAATACAGTATAACATCAAACACATTCCCTGACCACAACAAGCTCACAGTCTAGAGGGGGAGACAGACATTAATATAAATACATAAATAGGTGAATAAATTACAGATATGTACAGATATATACTTATGTGCCATGGGAAAGGGAGAGAGGATGAATGAAGGAGCAAATATGAGTGGCATAGAAGGGAGTGGGAGAAGAGAAGAGGAGGACTCAGTCAGAAAAGGCTTCCTGAAAGAGATGTGCCTTCAATAAGGCTTTGAAGTGGGGAGAGCAATTATCTGATATGAGGAGTTGGTTTGCTTATCACAGCATTTGTTTTGAAACCATGAAATAGGTTCTCCAAAGATTGGCCCTAAAAATATGCTAAAAGCTCAACAAGGTATTTACTACTCAAGTGACTTAAGCTTTTGAGTCTGTAAGGTTGTCTTCTAAACCCAGCTGTTCTACTAGCAATTATTCTAGGGTGAGAACGATAGTCTGGTGAGCTTGCATGATTCATTCAGAGGTATTTATTGACTGCCTACTGGGTGCGAAGCACTGAACTAAGCACTGGGGAAAATCCACAGTTAAGAATTAGACACAGTGCCTAGTCCCCAAGGGGCTCACAATCTAGGAATAAAGTGTGTGTGTGTTGGGGGGTGGGGGCGGCGCACGGGGCGGCAGGGAGAGGCTGGAGTGCTGATGGAAGAAAAGTGGGGAGTAGAGAAGGGTGGCAAAACACACTTGAGGGCTGGGAAAATTTTGGAATGTATTTTCAATGCTAGTCTACCATTTTCATAGTCTACCTTGAGGAAATTCTCCAGTTAGATGGACATTCTAGAGTTTAGACAAGGGAGAAAAGTGTGAGGATTATAGGGCTGTTCAACATAAATTGAGTTCATTCATTAGCATGCTGAAAGATTTTAGAACATCAGGTGGAAAATAATCTTCTTTCAGGCATTTTTTTAAACGGTTTCTTTTTCTCACATCAGTTCCTTAATGAACCTGTTGACTCCTCATAAATTGAAGCAAACTTACAGAATTTATTGTGGTTGATCTAATAAATGAATGATTTCCACAACACTAATCTCCTGTGGACAAATTAAGAATATTTAGAGGCAACACTATCTGACTAAATCTCTGGACAGAAATGTAGATTTTTTTTGAAGGCCGATATTTTCACCCACATTTAGTTGCAAGGGCAGTTTGCTTAATTACAAGTGTAGTTATTTGCGTAATTGAATACAGACCCGGAGCCACTCACTGCAGCAACTGTTCACGAGCACTCAACTCACTTGAGAATTGAAAAAACAAAAAGTGACCAGGATTCGACTGATTAAACATGCATGAATCGTTCATGTACCTTTCATGCATCATCCAGAAGTAATACTCAGGTTGAGACTTGAAGAGGTTGTAGTTAATGCATCAGTCTGAATCAACTTTATTGCTTTCTAACTTTCAAATTTAGAAATCTACTTTTTCAAAAGGAGAGAAGCATCACACCTGAATTCCTAAGGCAATCTTTCCTTTGGTTTATGCGCTCTCCTTCAGGTTCATTGTTAGGATAGCAGAGTACTTCTATGACAAATTATATTTTCAAAAACCCTCCCTATGGTTAGAAGCAAATGAGTCATTCCTAACACCAGCTAGAAAAGTGACCCAGAAAGGGGACAATGCTGAGAACATATTTCTAGTTCATTAGAAATCACTATCTCCATAGGGATAATTTATTCTTCTACTCTACTGTCTTGCAAAAAGAAAAAGAAAGTTATTGTCAATGAAGGGAGCCACCGGAAGGTTTCTGACATGAACTGCTTGTAGGTAGTATGTGTTTTGCACTGGGCAAGCAGTGTTTGGTAGCCAGGACTTTGTGAGATCACAGGACTTAGCTCCTTTAACATACTGAGCCTCCGTGGAGCTGTCCATGAGTGGTGTTGGGGATTCATCACCTAAGTGTAGTGAGATAATTATATTGTGTGAGATAGCGGCAATTTTCCCATCCCCCAACCTTGGACAGCTCCAAGAGAGGACAGACTGGTGTTGCACACACAGAAGTAGACCTGGTGTAATTTAATAAATATGCAAGCAGTTTATTTACATGAATGAAAGAAGCAGCATGGTCTAGTGGGTAGAGCATGGCTGTGGGAGTCGGAGGGACCTAGGTTCTAATCCTGCCTCTGCCACTTGTCTGGTGTGTGACCTTGGGCAAGTCACTTCTCTGAGCCAGTTACCTCATCTGTAAAATGGGGATTAAGACTGTGAGTCCCACGTGGGACAGCGACCGTGTCCAACCCTGAATAGGCTGCATCTACACCAGCACTTAGTGCAGTGCCTGGCACATAGTAAGCATTTAACAAATACCATAAAAATCCACAGTTATATTTTTGTATGAAACTCACCTGACTTTTTCCTTAACACTTTAGTTTACAAAGTCAAACTAATTCTTGATCCACGTGAACTTAATGGGGAGGGAGAGCAAGGAACTTCATATTCTGTGAACTTGCATTCATTCTTTCAGGCCACGTGGGGAGATTTCCAGGATAATTCATTATTAAACAGAAAACCAAGTGGCAGGAAAGAGTTAATGCACCTCTTCTTTCTGTCCCACTGGTAGGACCAATGCCACTATGTTCTTCAAGTTCATGTTCATTTTATTCAAAGGTAAAGCCCTTCTCTAGAAACCCACAGCGTATGCCCCTTCTCAGATGAGTAATGGATGTGTGTCAAAGGGAATAAATTCATTTTGAAAGGAGTATGGAAAATTACAGAATTGGAGAGAAAGAGAATAATCCAAACTCCAAGCAGGTGAACATATTATGATAATATATACAGAGCCAGCTGCACATTTAGAAAAGCCGACAATATGGTGTCAGGATCCCCATCTCTCATTATTTGAGAGATTGGAGTTGAGTTCAAATGACAAAAAAGACAAACTCTTGAAACTCATGCTGGAAAAACTACCCAAGCTTCAAGGCAGGAAGTTTACAGGCTGCTATGGAAAGATGTCTTTTGTCTCATCCTGGGTTCTACCCTAATGCCCAACTTTAACATCTTCTGGAGAGAAAGCTTATAGTTTCTTGAATAATCAGAGCCCATGGCATACTGAAATTGGTCACACTAATTTCAGTTTAAACCCGAGGAATCCCAGGAATCTATGGTGATAGAAAAGAAATGCCTAAGTCTCTTAAATGCTACAATGCCCAACAGATTTATAAACTGGGAATATTTAGGACAGCTTTGTAGATGAATTTGAAATCTCTTCAGGCCTAGAAACCTTCACCTGCAAAATGATCCCTTCCATGAGTAAGTGTTGTAATAATGATATGATGAGAGCAATGGCAACTTGAAAGACAGTGCAGTGTATTTCTCATTGTTCCATTTTTCATATAAAAATTCATAATACTCCTCACATTAATATCTCTTAAAATTGAAAGTTTGGATCTTTAAAGGCACTGGTAGGTTTTGATCAGCTACAGGAAGGATGGGACATCTGCTTAAGAAGAGTAACCAGAGTCCCCTCTTTGCAGGGACTAAATGAGTAGAACAGGAATAAGAATTGAATCAGATTTTTGTGCCTAGTGATATCTGGCCCTATTTCATTGGCTTGCTTCCAAGATGGGTCACGGAAGTTGGTCTTCACCAGTTTTCAGCCAGGGAGTCAGCATAAATCTTAATGCCACACTTCACGGGGGAAGAAAAATTCTTCTGATTCTTTACTGTGTAACACTATAGGCTTCAAATGAAGCAAATTGACGGCACTACTTAAAGGAGAATTGAAAAGCCAAATCTGTGCTAAATCCCAAGAGTAAGTCAGTTGGCATTCAGAATAGTATTTAGGAAGGTGATTTTCTGGGTTAAGATAAAGATACTGGTGTCACATCACATTATCTCATACAGCATCTAGGACTCATTGTGCCAATTCTGCAACTTGAAATACTCAGTAGGCAGAAATGAAACTTCATACAAATTAAGAGATCATCACCTTTATCAGATGAATCCGACACCGACAACGTGGTTTAGTGTCTTAAGGAAAAAGGATTTAAATGGAGAGAGATGAAAATCTACTGCAAGATTTTTAGGGCTTTTTTAAGTATGAAAATAACAAGAATTATTTTCGGTTACTGTTAATACCACCCAGCCGTATCATTCCAATCCTCCAGTGAAAGGTTGAGAAATGAATTAGAAATTAAAATACTGATTGGATTTTGGTTGCCAAACCCAGGAGACCAGGCAAGTAACCAAAGAAAGGGAACAAAAGTGAAACAAAAAGAAACTCTCACGCCCACATTTTGAAGAAATGAGACTGAGCTGAATTGAGAAATATTTTAAAACTTTTAAGTATGAAAGTGGTATCTGAGCAGTACTATTTTTACTACATCTTACAAAATTAAAGGATTATGTGCTAAAACTTCTATGACTTGCTTTGAAATTACTTCTGCAGCTCAGGAGCTCAAGAAACACCAATGTCTTTATTACTGATGTAAGCTAGGTTTCAACCCAAGAGTTATACCAGACTGAATAGATCTTTTAGATGCAAACATTTATTTTACTTATTTTTTTAGATTTACAGTAACTATATCCTGGTCAACTAGGTCTTAAGGTGTATTAGCACTATTGTAAGCCCACAAAATATTTGGTATTGGCGATACTTGGTTGTTAATTTGGGCTCAGATGATCCTTATTACAGGCATGTTCAAAACCTTGAAGGAGGTTATTTAGAAATATAGAAGTACTGGGTGTAATGAAGTGGAGCCAGATTTTATTTTATTTTTTGGTTCTCTTACTCTTTCTTGTTCAAAGCTTCATAGGCTATAGGAAAATGTTAAATTCTTCAGCCAAGGATATTCTTTAAGCAACCCTGATGACAAAAGAGGGAATTTTGTTATGTAGTGAGAGACCTAAAATGTGCCCACGTTCAGAAATAAGATTTCCACACATTCTTTTAGTTATTGAACAAATGTATTTGAGATATTTAGTGACAGGTTCAAACCTGAAGATTATTACTTTGTAGTTAAGGTTGCATCTGATTCTATACAATTCTCAAAAAGATACAGTTTGATAGCTGTTGTTAGATAAGGATGTTTTTTTCTCCGTGGCTTAATGTACTTACTCTTTATTCATGCAATAGTGAATATACTACAGTAAAAGAAAATATAAGCATAAACCCGCACTATAAGCATTTAGATTCTTTTATCCACCCATTGCTTTGAAGAAATTCTGGCAATGTAGTTTACATCAGTTTAGCATGGGACATAAAAAATATTAGCATTTTATTTCAATATGAAATATGTAATTGAAGAAAAAAACCTTATTGCATATTTTCTATCTAATAACCAAAGTCATTAGAAGGCTTTATTTTTACAAATGCGGAAAGGTATATTAAATGATGATGGAACTTACACATGTAACCACAGAAAACATCAAAAAAATTTGGAAAGAAAGGATGACGTTAGATACTTTATGAGTTTTTAGAGGGAATATTAGCATAGAGGGTGTTAAAGGTCTTAGAGACAAACGGCTCTTTATTGGGTTATTTCAGAGAAAGGCAATTGGTTAAATAGTATATTCATATGTCAGGGATAATTGTTTACCAAGTAGTCTTTGTTGGGCATGTTGGAGACAGAATAAAGGATTGGATGGGCTGCAAGTCTGACCGAGGCTGGAATAGTTTATGTTATTTCACACTGTATATTTCAAAAATTTAATGTCTCATAGCAGTAGCATGGAGCCTTTTAAGACATATATACCTGCAGAAAGCCAGCGTGTAAGAAATGATTCTTTGGGATGCACCAGAGTCTGAAGTGAGTGACTGTTTTGTGATGTGGTAGGGGAGTCATGGCCCTGGTCAGGGAGAGAAGGCTGGGGAGTGGGAGGATAGCTTTGAGATGGATACATTCCTTTAATGACAAATTCTTAAAGAAAAAGTTTTCTTGAGGATTCCTTTTTAGGAGTGTTGAGGGCAGGATTTGTGTGTACTCCCCCTTCTAGACTGTGAGCCCGCTGTTGGGTAGGGACTGTCTCTATGTGTTGCCGACTTGTACTTCCCAAGCGCTTAGTACAGTGCTCTGCACACAGTAAGTGCTCAATAAATACGATTGATTGATTGATTACTTATACTGTACTCTCCCAAATGTTTTAGTACACTGTTCAGCTGACGGTAAGTACTCAATAATATAATTTATTGATCAATTAGGAAGAAAGAACAGTTATCCTATCTCAATTTTACAAATTAGAAAGCTGGATTACAGAGGGGTAAAAAAACTTACCAAGGTCAGACAGCAGGCCAGTAGCAGAGTTGGGATTAGACCTGGGTCTCATGACATCCAGTCTCGTGCCTTTCCGTTAGTCCGAGCTGTTCAGAAAATAGAAATTAGGCAAATGCTCTGTTGGTGATAGGTTGAACTTTCCCTCCCATCAAAAAAAAGCAACTGTTAGTAAACCAACAATCCTCAACTAAACTCTTATGCAACAGTAGACAGTCCAAAGATTTCTTAGTGATTAGTGACTGGAGACAGCTCAGTGTCTGAACAGTCCTTGGATTTCTTGATTGGAACAAGTAGCCAGAAAAAAATGCCTTGCTAAATTTTTAAAATACACAGTGTGGAAGAAATGTGCTTCTAATGACATACATGAATGGAACTTCCAGCGTTTTCTTTGGACACCCTCAAGTACCTCACTTATCTTGGACATGAAGAGCCCAACTTGAAGCATTAGAAGATTTTGCAGTTTGAGCTAGTTGATGGTTTCTGAATCTTCTTGTCTTTAAATTGTCACCCGTAATATTATATTAGGCTTCCAGTTTGGTGATTTGAAGATTGGAAATGGTAAAACAAAGGAAACAGAAGTTATTCCCATAATTCCTTTAAGGTCCATGCAGAGAGAAAGGGAAAAGTGTATTTGCCATGGGTAAGAAGTATATATTGCTTTCTTTATCCTTTGGGCAAATTGGGAATATTCCCAGGAACTCCTCTCTATTAGAGCACCCTTTGGCATCTTCCCAGCCTCAGTACCCCTCCCTCTGGCCTCCATTCAGCTGCAGAGCCAACAGTGACATTCTAAAAAGCCCAGGCTGTGGTGGGAGGGAAGGTTGGGTATGTACCCAAAATAGAGTTTAGGAGAGGGCCACAGTAGAACCTTAAAACTGGACCTTAGTGCAGTTATGCCTTGGAAACTCATATTGATCTGCAAATTTGCATAGATAATATAGATATTGCATCATAATAGCAGAGGAAGGGAGATCACTGAATTAAATTTCCTTTTTCTAAACTTTGATACCTAAACAAAATTTTCATATTTTGTAAAGTTTTTAAGGTAAGGACTCTTTGCTGACATTAAGCAGGGAACCTAATTCTGGAATCAGGAAACTAATTTAAGTTCATTGCTTTCTGCATAAACCAACCACAGAAAGCCATAAGAAATCAAATGACTTTTCCTACAGCTGAGTCAATCAGAATAATTATTGTTAGAAGTTTCCAAAGTGTTTCCTATTTAATCAGAAACCAACCGGGTTAATTTGGGCTTAAAATGGCCATCTCTGGAAAATTAAAATTCAAGTTCAGTTACAACCATCACTTGTAATGGTAACAGTGATGGTGTTTATTGAGCACCGACTGAGTGAAATGCACTATTCCCAGTGCTTAGGTAAGTACAGCATAAGCACAATAAATTTCCCTGCCCATAAAAAGTTTATAATCTAACATAGAGACAGGCGTAGAAATATAGCTAGTCCATTCAGAATAAATGTAGAATAGAGTATACATATATGCACGAGTGCTAAGAATGGGTATAGATAAATAATAAATACAGTAAGTGCTAATGATTGGTTGATTAGACTTGTGATTTTAGGAATTAAGGTTTCCTGATGCATATGTGCTTTTAAGAAGGCTTTAAAGGTGGGACAGACCAGTATCAGGTGGATTTGGCACTTGTGTAGTTGGTCATAGAGAAGCAGTGTGGCTCAGTGGAAAGAGCCCGGGCTTTGGAGTCAGAGGTCATAGGTTCAAATCCCGGCTCCGCCAATTGCCAAGCTGTGTGACTTTGGGCAAGTCACTTAACTTCTCTGTGCCTCAGTTACCTCATCTGTAAAATGGGGATTAAGACTGTGAGCCCCGAGGGGCAACGTGATCACCTTGTAACCTCCCCAGTGCTTAGAACAGTGCTTTGCACATAGTAAGTGCTTAATAAATGCCATTGTTATTATTATTATTATTGTATACAATAAAGCTGATAAAGGTGAATTTAGGTGTGCATGTGTGGGTGAAAACACCAGTTCTAAATCAGCGGTAGATATTTCTCTTATTTCATATGTGTTACAAACTAAACTCAAACAGAATTCCCAATTCCTGATTACTAGCCATCACTTTGATCTGCGCACCTTTTCAGCAGTCTTTCGTGTCATCTTATTTGAAGTGGTGCTTGCTAGTTTTAGATTGAACAGGCAAACACTGGGGTGCCCACTTTCTTCTTGGGCTCGGATAATTTTAGTGATGCACAGTCCAGGCTTGTGACATCACAGATCATCACTGTGGAAACATCTGGGCTTTCTGCAAACATTAGATTATGACATCCCAGAATATATCAGACAAGGGGAACAAACTAAGAGTGATAATCTCTACACTCACATAGTTTGGTAATCTCAGTCTTGGATGTGAAAGGAAATAACCACAGGGTATGTTCTAATATCAATTAACTACATTTAGAGATATCGCAGTCAAGCATTATTGAAAGTTTGGAAACGTTGATTTTGAGATGCTGTCCAAATCATGATTCTTTAAGTCAGAATCTGTCATTTTATGAGTTGGAAAGCAAAATCCAGTAGAAATCACAAGTTACGAAAAACTAGTTGTAGAAAATTCCATACTCCAGAGAAATACAAGATTAGGCATTTCCTAGAAAATCAGAAGCAAAGCTTTCTAGGTAGCTACGTCTGCTATGTTGATTTGGATCCAACTAGTGCCTCTTGTAGCACAAAAGACCACTTAGATTAGTTCACTGGTATCCTTGGGATCCGAGCAGCAGAAAAGTATAAAAATCCTATTAATGGACAGAAACCCATCTCTAGAGAGATTTTTCCCCTCCATCAATCCAGAGAGCAGAACACAAACGTGACTCAGCTGCTTCATGAAGCTGACTTTTGACAAGGACAGCCACAGAAATATGTAGGCCTGAATCCCAAGCATTTAGCTTGTTGATTTTCATCCCCCTGGTTAGGGATGGTACAAGAAAAAAAACCCCACAATCCTTTTAGTTTGCATTTTTGAAAGTAAAACCTAAATATTTGGAGGGCTACTTGACCCTGCCATTCACGATAGCACAAAGCACAGAAGAGACGATGTTATGAAAGGCACCGCTGAGAGCAGACAAGAGCCTCTCAGTGTTTGGAGTGTAATAAAGGATTCTAGAATATTGCCTGAGATGCAGTTCAAGTTTTGTTGGCTGCATCTCTGTGTTGCTGCCATCTCAAACATATATTGAGCCTCCTATTATTGCATTAGCTCCCTCCCCTGAATTAGCAATAAAATGAAGCAATAAAGTCTTTTTTTTCCCTCATTTCCAACTCTCCTTTCTATTCTGCCCTCCTACCTTATCATTAGTCAGACATCTTTCTCTGGCGTGGAAGGAAGCTCCTGACTATTGGGCTGCTTTTCAGAGAAAGAACAGCCAGATCCCTACATCGACCCTTGGCTCAGATCCTGGAAACCAAGGGCCATGGACCGACCCAGGTCTTTCAGTTGGCAGTGCACTGTATTCTGTCTCACAGCCTGTCCAAGGTGAAGGCTTTCACATGATAAATACTGTGAAAAAACATACTGCCTCTGGTAAAATGTACTCCCAAAAGCAAGTGCTTAGTACAGTGCTCAATAAATACTGTTGAATGAATAGGCTGTTGCATTAATGGAAGACTGGCTATTATCTCTCCAGCTACCTAAAAAATTAAAAAAAAAAAACTAGTGAAATTGAATAAAATGTAACAGTACTAATAACAACAACAATAATAATGAAAAACATGCATTATGGTATTTGGGATTGGGAGCTTGTAAAAATTTGAAAAAAGGAGTTAAAAAAGCCCATAACCTTCTAGTTAGCTCTCACCTGAAATCTAATCATACTTAAAGAGCCCTGAGATCTTACAAACAAAATTTTGTTATACCCTTCAGTATCCTAAAGTACTATGAATCTACAGAGGCTTTCTTCTTTATATTTAGTGATTTTTTTGTATCATGTTATGCCAATAATATATGTTAATGTATTGAACAAGTCCTAGCATTCAACAGGAAGGGGGAAAAAAAAACACGTGGTTGTGTTTTGGGGTTTCTTTTGTTGGTGGTGCTTTTTTATTTAGATACTGAATCTTATTAGGTTTTTCAGATTCATAAGAAAAGAAAATGGTATGTTTCTACAGGGGCAGACTAACCAAACTAACATCATCCGATGTTTCTAATCAAATGTTCAATTTTATGGACGTGTGTATACTTTGAATGCAGTCTTTAGTCATGGAGAGAGTCAGAATTCGTATTCTGATAAGGATAGGCAAACCTCGGGGAACAGATGGAGCAGAGTTCAGCAAAAAGGTTTAATCCTATCAGAACAATTCCTGTATGGCCATCTGGATAATCCGGCACACAAATTCAACGCCTGTTAAAAATGCGATTTAGGCCAAGATTAATGTCACACATTTTCCACTAGACTTGTTCATATTTGACTTGGTGATTTTTGGGCCCTGAAAAATTATAGTAGAGGGCACCCCTAGTTGTTTAAAAGGAATCAGAAGGAGAATAAGGACTTCAGTTTTCCTCAAAAAACTGTTAGGTCCTTTTACCAACATATTGCTTTCAGTGTTATGCATTACTAGTTAGTTCCATTTTTTGAACATGATTTCATCTTCCTTTCCTTTATAGCTTTTCCTTTTCTTGACTTTACATGTAATAGGACAACAAGGAGAATTGGGCTAAAAATAATTTTGTGCAGGAAACCTGTTTCTGACAGGAAGAAAAGAGTTATTTATTTATTGTATAATCATAGGCAAGAGAATTTACTATTGTTGCAACAAATATCACAATCTAAAGCATGAATAATTCATTTCAAGTTGTTTTTCAACTAGGCTTTTTTTTTCTTTCTTTTGCAGTTTAGGCCTGACAATCACATTCAAAAAAGAGAGGGGGGGAGGTGAAATCAAGTTTATGGCAATAATTGCTATAGGTGAGGAAAAATTAGGATTTTATATCTATTAATTTGATAGAGCAGTATGTAGAAAATAATTGACACAGATTCTTAGAGATTTAGGAAGTTGGGGTTTTACAATGCTTCTCTCATCTGTAACTACATTTAGATAATTCAAATTAATATTGTATATTCTTGACTCAAAAAACCTTTACAAGTTCAAGTGCAGTTTATAAGCTATAGGTTTATTGCAATGTCCATGTTTTTGCCATCGAATATTCACTGTTTCCTTATATTCCTTCCTATTTTCTGAATTACGGTTAGGGTCAAGAATCCACTTTTCCTTTCTCTGGAATCTGTTTCATTGAGGTTTTAGCTATCGAGATTCTGTTTTTTTCTCAGGTTTTGCCTCTAGAGAGATTTAAGAGGATTTCTGCTATTTCAGATTAAAGCAAGGGGTAAGAAAAGACTAAAAGAAGAGTATATCATTTTGATTGGGTTTATGATTAGCAAATGTGAAATTTAGAACTTATACTCTATTAAACTTAGCATTATCTAACTTCTTGGAGTTGCATCACACTCAGGGTTGATTTAGAGTCTCAATATCCAATTTAATGAGAGTACAGCACTTCAGTTTCTCCATTTCATGATAGTATGGTCAAATGAAGGATTTTCTTTCCAAATTAACTCAATGGACAAGAAAAGTGAGAATCCTTGAAAATTTGTAATCTCGTAATTGTTTTTTAAATTTTAACTGTGCTTAGAGTTGAGAAATTGGCAGATTATGGTTTATTCTCCTTTCAGTATAAAATATTCTAAAGTAAACCTGTACAGTTCCCCATCCTACATGGCCAGAGTGTTTTTGTGGCCTGGCCATTCAGCTCAGACCCCAGCCTTCCAAGCCAGTGCCCAACTAGCATATATAAAATTATGAAAGAAAGAAAAACACAGAAGAAAAGTGTGTTATGTAATCTGTAATTAAATGAGGAATGGGGAAGCTTTATACCTGAATGAAAATTTGCTAGCTACATCAGAGTGTGAGTAATTGTGAGCAGATTATAGTGTATCTTCGTTCTGTTACGTCTGTGGTTACTCACTCTGTCATCCTTTCCCAACTTTAAAAACTAGGATTGTACTCTGTAAGTGCACAACAGGGAAAAGTAATTGCCGGTTTTGTAACTACTAAAGTTTGCATCCCGAATAACCCGGTAAGAGGATGCCTGGCCTAATAATAGAGCTAGCTTTATGCATGTGGTGTACAAAGATACAGGGCCAACTCCTTGATAGGGAAAGCCTCTCTTGCTCTGTTTCCTGCACAGCAGCTGCTTATTGTCAGAGGCAAAGGGAAAGGCGGGCAGTTCTACGGAACAGTGAAGGAAGGCAGGAAAGTCATCAGTTTGCTCAAACAAACAGCAAATTCATTGTTTAATTTATAACCAGGAAGATTTAATGCTAGAGAATAAAACCCAGAAAACAGCCTTTTATTTCGATCCACAAATTTGGGGTTGCCCACAAGCACACTTTCAAAGTTTTGAAATGGAGAAGATTGAATAAGATAAGCTTGGGTTTTACAGGGTGACTAATCTCCTTTCGGAAAAAGTCAAGCTCATGGCTTTCCCAAGATGTCCCGCCAGGTCTCGGACATTTTGGCCAAGAACCCTGGAGCCTGGCCTCTGCTTTTAGAAAAGTGCCCCATGGGATATTTGGTATTTGCACCAAGCTGAGGAGGTCCTTGGATTTTCACAGTCTTATCGAAGAAAGGACTCCCCTGTCCTCAATTTATCTAGTTCACTTGGATGGATGCTGAATCAGCCATTTCAGTAATTAGCCAGATGTGTCGGCAACCAGCCTAAACAAAGGGCTTCCCAGATTTTATAATGTTTAGCATGTCAAGAGAAATTTTTTATCTAGCATTTTATTTTGATCCCTTTTTTTATATGTTCCCCTGAAATGAGACCTGAATTTTTAACTTCCAGGTGACTAACTTTTTGTGGTGCTTTGTCGTATTAAAAAGTGGAACAAAACATGGCCTACAATTTAGAAGCCGCAACTCATGCCAATACGTCGACTGTGGTAGGAAAGGAGGTAGAGCTATAGCTTATGATAAATGCAGAGCTGCTGAC
Organism: Tachyglossus aculeatus; assembly: GCF_015852505.1. NCBI lineage: Eukaryota > Metazoa > Chordata > Mammalia > Monotremata > Tachyglossidae > Tachyglossus > Tachyglossus aculeatus. The sequence goes on from NC_052101.1 coordinate 31,661,522, forward strand.
CAGGTCATTCTTACAGTCACCAAAACAAGCTGGATATTAATCATAGCACAAATAGATTTTAGAAGCCAAATAAGAGCAGCCCCAGAACCCCGCTGATAGCTGTGCATTCCACTAATTCACCTCAGTGAGCATGTACCTTTGAGCTCAATTAACCCTTATTCCCAAGGCCACCCATAAACTCTGAAGTAAACACAGTTTTCCCTTGGCCCCTGTTTTATATCAATGAAATAGATCATTTCTATTGGAGGGAAGGGCACTAGTCTCGCTTATAAATTCAGTTTGCTAATAAAGAGGCTGATAGGTCCAATGCATGTTTGTGCTACTTGAATCCCTCTTACATTGATTCTGTAAATCAGGGAAATTTTAAACTGCTGGAGGCATCTGCTGTTTCTTCTGTCTTCAGTTTCTATTTGAAGCAGATAGAAATGCTCTAGAGGCAGAGCAGGTGATAGAAAGAGTCCCCTGTGCAATTGTCTGCACACAGAACATTAGTTGTTAAATATGTACTGGAGGCTCTAAGGTTTTTTTTTTTTATCCTTCCTTCTCCTCCCCACCCCCCCTTCCACCACCCCCCACCTCTTCCCCCAAGAACTATTGTTCAGAAGCAAATTGGAAATCTGGTAATTAGGCCCTGACTCACAGTGCAGTATTAGAGTCCCAAGCCAAAGTTCAACACCCTGAAATGAAATTTAAACCAATTAATCTGTTAGATTTTTATCGCTTGTCCGTGTTTTCTCAGCAATTCCCCCAGCACGTGGCCTTTGATCAACTCTCATACAAACGCTAAAATGTGTGCCTGCTGCTAGCGAGATGGGAATGACATTAACATGGCACTCATAAAACAATCAGAGCAGTGAAGCCCTCAAACAGGCAGGGCATAGTAATATTTAATAAAAGCGCACACATAATCTTCAGAATTAGCATTTTGTGCCTTCCAGTACCTTTGGGAGAAGAGCTTTTATTTGTGGAGTGATCATTATTATAACAAAGAAGAGCTACCTAATAATTTCCACTTTAACTCTGCAATATGCCATGAGCATTTCTGAACCATTATGCTAAACTGTGGTGGGGTAATCATTTTATTGTCATAGTTTGAAGGAAGAAAAATCTCCTCTGCTTTGGTGGCTGAGGGGAAAAAAGCAACAAAAACTTTTGCTATGAATGAGGTGCATAGCTAGGAGTTCACGCACAGCGAATTGTGGAAACCATAATTATGCACATGTAATGGTGCTGGAAGAAAAGGAGGCTTCTGGAAATTTAAAGAGTAGAAACTATTTGAAAAACAGATTTTGGTCCATAAACATCATTTTTCTCATCCCAAGAAAATTTTACCAGTGAAAACACCCTATTGATAATCAAAACTTTGAACTAAATGTATTATCATCTTGTGAATAGTTTTCAAAACTAAATGGCCTAGAAAATTCTATTTGGTCCACAAAATTTGTAATAGCACCATCCATACTTATAAATCCCACCTTTCCTTTCTTCTCTTACCCAGTCTCAGATTCTTTTTGCATTTTGAGAGCAAGTGAATCTTCAGGCAACCAGTGGAATTGATCTCCATGAAATTAAGACTGAGCCCCTTCCTTCCTCTACCCCTCGTCCCCCTCTCCATCCCCCCATCTTACCTCCTTCCCTTCCCCACAGCACCTGTATATATGTATATATGTTGGTACATATTTATTACTCTATTTTACTTGTACATATCTGTTCTATTTATTTTATTTTGTTAGTATGTTTGGTTTTGTGTCTCCCCCTTTTAGACTCTGAGCCCACTGTTGGGTAGGGACTGTCTCCATATGTTGCCAACTTGTACTTCCCAAGCGCTTAGTACAGTGCTCTGCACACAGTAAGCGCTCAATAAATACGATTGATTGATTGATTAAGCATAAAGAGAATAGAATACAGGGAGGATATTCTGTGTCTTTTAGATCTATTACATGTTTCCTTGCCATACCTGCTATGAAGTCAATGTCTGATTTTTCTCTTAGGACCAATCCCTTGAGCCAGTGTTTATTTTAAAGGCTGGCGCATGGAAACGTCGTCTTTAGTTAGAAATTTCAAGGTTCACATTTTATGGAAGTGGAGTTGGGTTGGTAGGATGAGATGCTGCCCTCACGGCTTCATAACATGGTGACATCTGCATAAAGATGATCCCAAAATGTTGCCACCAGGCATAGGAGAAGCCTATGTATGCCCTAGTGGAAAGAGTACATGCCTGGGAATCAGAGGACCAAGGTTCTAGTCCTAGCTCGACCACTTGGCTGTTTTGTGACTTTGAACAAGTCACTTTCCATTTTAGTGTCCGTTTCTTTATCTGTAAAATGTGAATTCAGTACTTGCTCTCCTTTCCTATTATAATATGAACCCCATGTGGAACAGGAACTGTTTTCTACCTGCTTATCCTGTACTTACTCCAGCACTTAGTACAGTGCTTAGGACATAGTAAGCAATTAGCAAATTCTATTATCATATTATTATTATTGTTATTCACTTTTGTAGGGTAGCTAATGAGTTTAGGAAACAGAAATTAAGTATTAGAACATTGTTTAATCCAATTGGTATTTTTAAAATGCTTAATCTTACCTCCATACAGTATGTAGGCCTTTCCAGAACTTACAAATAGATAAAGGAAGATTTAATACAGAAGTTCAGTTTTCAAGTCTGTGAACCTCAACCATATCATTTAAAAGAGCAGATGAATTTGGGAATTGACCGTTCTAGAACTGAACCAGACATTCTGCACACAATCTCCAAGAGGGCCTGGAAGACAATATGAAAAAATATGTTAATATTTGCCTTTCCCAAAACACTGGAGTGCCTTAATAATACAAATTGTGGTATTTGTTAAGCACTTACTATGTGCTGAGTTCATTTCTTGGTGCTGGAATAGATACAAGATTATTGTCAGACACAGTCCATGCCCTGCATGGGGCCCACAGCCTAAGTAGGAGATAAAACAGACACTGAATGCCTATTTTACAGATGATGAAACTGAGGCACAGAGATGTTAAGTGACTTACCCAAGTCACAAAGCAGTCAATTGGCAGAGTCGGACTTAGAATACAGGTTCTCTGACTTTCTGTCACTTTCCATTAGACCATCCTGCCTATTTCAAAAACACACGTGCACATTAACAGTTTTGAGGAGTTGGTGGTGTGATTGCCAGCAGAAGAAACCAGAGAATATTGGCAGGGTGGCAGCCAAACTCTCTGAGATTAAAAAAAAGATATTGCCCATTTTTTGAGATATCTAAGGAGGGCAATTCAGTCAATCAATGGTATTTATTTGACACTTATTTGGTGTAGAACACTGTACTAAGTGCTTGGGAGAGTACAATTCAATAGAGTTGGTAGACACATTCTCTGCCCATAAAATATTTACAGTCAAGAGGGAGAGAAAGACATTAAGAAAAATTTTGGCTCTATGTGTAAGTGCTGTGGGGCCAAAGGTGGGTTGAATAACAAGTGCTTTAAAGGTACAGATCCAAGTACATAGGTGACACAGAAGGCAAGAGGCAGTATTTATTGAGCACTTACTATGTATAGAGTACTGTACTAAGTGCTTGGGAGAGTAAAATATAACAATATAACAGACACATTCTCTGTCCACAGCAAGCTCACAGTCTAGAGGGGAAGAAAGGCATTAATGTAAATAAATACATTATGGATAAGTACATAAGTGCTGTGGGGCTTGGAGTGGGGGCGGGGAATAAAGGGAACAAGTCAGGGTGATGCAGAAGGGAGTAGGAGAACAGGGAAAGATGACTTGTCAGGGAAAGCCTCTTAAAGGAGATATGTGGCTTCAGGAAGACTTTGAAAGTGGGAAGAGTAGTTGTCTGTCAGATAACTAGAGGGAGAGCATTCCAGTCCAGAGGCAGGATGTGGGCAAGAGGTCGGCAGTGAGATAGATGAGATCAAGGTTCTGTGAGTAGGTTGTCGTTAGAGGAGCGAAGTGTGCAGGCTGGGTTGTAGTAGGAGAGTACTGAGGGAAGATAGGGAAGGACAAAGTGATTGAGTGCTTTAAAGCCGATGGTAAGGAGTGCATTCATTCATTCATTCAATTGTATTTATTGAGCGCTTACTGTGTGCACAGCACTGTTCTAAGCGCTTGGGAAGTACAAGTTGGCAACATATAGAGACGGTCCCTAAGCAACAGCGGGCTCACAGTCTAGAAGGGGGAGACAGACAACAAAACAAAACATATTAACAAAATAAAATAAATACAATAAATATGTACGAGTAAAATAGAGTAATAAATATGTACAAACATATATACATATATACAGGTGCTGTGGGGAGGGGAAGAAGGTAAGGCGGGGGATCAGAGAGGGAGGAGGGGGCACAGTCTGGAAAGGCCAACTGGAGGAGGTGAGCTCTCAGTAGGGCTTTGAAGGAAGGAAGAGAGCTAGCTTGGCGGATGTGCGGAGGGAGGGCATTCCAGGCCAGGGGGAGGACGTGAGCCGGGGAGTTACTGTTTGACTCTTGGCTTCAAGACTTTCTACCACCTCGCCCCCTCCTACCTCACCTCCCTTCTTTCCTTCTACAGCCCAGCCCGCACCCTCCGCTCCTCTGCCGCTAACCTCCTCACTGTGCCTCGTTCTCACCTGTCCCACTGTAGACCCCCGGCCCACGTCCTCCACCTGGCCTGGAATTCCCTCCCTCCACACATCCGCCAAGCTAGGTCTCTTCCTCCCTTCAAAGCCCTACTGAGAGCTCACCTCCTCCAGGAGGCCTTCCCAGACTGAGCTCCCTCCTTCCTCTCCCCCTCCTCCCCATCCCCACCCCCCCCGCCTTACCTCCTTCCCCTCCCCACAGCACCTGTATATATGTATATATGTTTGTATGTATTTATTACTCTATTTTATTTGTACATATTTATTCTATTTAATTTTGTTAATATGTTTTGTTTTGTTGTCTGTCTCCCCCTTGTAGACTGTGAGCCCGCTGTTGGGTAGGGACCGTCTCTATACGTTGCCAACTTGTACTTTCCAAGCGCTTAGTACAGTGCTCTGCACACAGTAAGCACTCAATAAATATGATTGAATGAGTGAATGAAAGTGGCATAGCTGGAATTCGAACCCCTTCTTACTCCCAAGCCTGTGCTCTAACCATTACACCACGCCATGGTTATGGGCTTGTGAAGCAGGGAGATTAGTGGTATTTCCTGTAATTACGAGAAAGTCAGTGGTTGGACAGTGTGACAAAGGGTGGAAAGAGAGTAGTTTTGTTTCGGACATGTTAAGTTTGATGTGTCAGTGGGATATCAAAATAGAGGTGGCCTGAAGGGAGGTGGAAATACCAGGCCACAGAAAAGGAGACAGGTCAGGGCTGGAAAGTAGATTTGGTAATCATCTTCATAAAGATGGTAGTTGAAGCTGTGGGAGCAAATGAGTCCTCCATAGGAGTGGGTGTAAATGGAGAATAGAAGGGACTCAGAGTGACTCCTATCATTAGAGGGTGGGAGGCAGAAGAGGAGCTTGTGAAAGAGTCTGGGAAGGAGTGGCCAGAGCGATAGGAGGAGATCCAGGATAGGATAGTGTCAGTTAAGCTGAGACTGAGCCCCAAGTAGGACAGGAAGTATGTCCAACTCAATTTGCTTGTATCCACCCCAGCGCTTAGTACACATAGTAAGCATTTAACAAATACCATTATTATTATTATTAATAAAGCCAAGGTTATAAAGTGTTTCAAGGAGAAGGGAATAATCCACAGGGTTAAAGACATCCAAGGGGTAGAGAAGGATTAGGATCTATGGATTAAAAATTGTTGGATTTGGCAAGAAGGAGGTCATTGGTGACCATAAAGAGGCAGCTTTCATGATAAAAATAGGGCAGAAACCAGATTGAAGGGTGTCAAGGAGAGAACTAAAGGAGAGGAAATGGAGACAGTGAGTGTAAATAACTCTGTCAGTGAGTTTGGGAGGAATTGTAGGAGGGAAATGAGTAAATCTACAAAATACCATGGGAATTCATTTTAGGATGTAAGTCTTAGATTTACTTAATCTTAGGCTAAGCATCTAAACTTATGAAATTTTATCTGGAATAGTTCCAAACTGCTTTTTTTTGTGTCTTCCCTACTTCTACATGGTTCCTCATGTATAAAGTTCTTGTCTACAAATTTTTATATTCTACTCTTGTTTTGTGATATTTAGTGGCTATTTTCAAATTTGGAGAAGAGATTTATGATCAAGAAAAAGTTCAGGCATGATTAAAATTAGCTCAAGTTTTATTGGGAAAAATTGGTAATCTTTATGTTCAGTAATGACGGTAAGAAGCAGTTACAGCCTTTTCATGATTTTATGCTAAGTGCAGTAAGGATCATATTGAAAAGATGAGCAAATGTATTTCCAAGAGGTCAGCCAAAATTAAACATTTAATTTGGATTTTTCCAAAGTTTTCTACACAATTTTACAAGACATTTGAATCCAAATCAAACACATTCAGCTTGTTGTGCGGGGGCACACATGTGACAGTCTAAGAATTATATTTCCCAAATCCTAAATTTGAAGGTGGATAATTTTTTTTTGCTTAAGAGACTATTCTTTTTGTATGAATTACTGGCATTCTTTGATTTCAGTGGGGAGAAGTTGTCTCTACTTAGATCAGGTTATCCAAGGTTTTTCATTTGTGGGACCACATGACCTGAAATCCATATTCATTCATTCAATCGTATTTATTGAGCACTTACTGTGTTCAGAGCACTGTACTAAGCACTTGGGAAGTACAAGTTGGCAACATATAGAGATGGTCCCTACCCAACAGCGGGCTCACAGTCTAGAAGGGGGAGACAGACAAAAAAGCAAAACATATTAACGAAAATAAAATAAATAGAATAGTAAATACGCACAAGTAAAATAAATAGAGAAATAAATATGTACAAACATATATACAGGTGCTGTGGGGAGGGGAAGGAGGTAAGGTGGGGGGGGATGGGGAGGGGGAGGAGGGGGAGAGAAGCGAGGGGGCTCAGTCTGGGAAGGCCTCCTGGAGGAGGTGAGCTCTCAGTAGGGATTTGAAGGGAGGAAGAGAGCTAGCTTGGCAGATGTGCGGAGGGAGGGCATTCCAGGCCAGGGGGAGGACATGGGCCGGGGTTCGACAGCGGGACAGGCAAGAACGAGGCACTGTGAGGAGGTTAGGAGCAGAGGAGTGGAGGGTGCGGGCTGGGCTGTTAGAAGGAAAGAAGGGAGGTGAGGTTGGAGGGAGCGAGGTGATGGAGAGCCATAGGAGTATGACCCTTATGAATGTTTTTGTGATAGTAATTGGGAAGTACAGTTTGTTATTCAAAAATACAGATTTTTCAGTAGTAATAAAATATTTTAAAAACAGTTTGATCAACTTTATTAGCACACAAGTGGACAGTTCCAAGCTTAGTGCTAGAAATTATTAATTTTGAATGTCATTAAGAACACTGGATTTAACAAACTCAACTATTCCTGAGAACTATGGAGTATTTTCAGTCAGGGTACATCTCAATTCCGATTCGGACGTACTGGCCTAGTAGATCATGTATGCTACCTGATGAGGTTACAAAAAAAATGCTGTTGTCAAGAGGGCCTCATTCAGCTGCAGCCTCATGCTGGACAATTCTGACAGACAATTTTATGAAGGGAGAAAAGTTCCTCTCTTCTTATATACCATCACTCACCCTTTCGTCTTTTGCAATGCTAATGTAATACTAAGTAGTGATTCAAGATACAGTACAATTAAAAATCTGTGTCATGGAGATGAAACAGAGCTGCGGGATTGCAACAGCCTAATTATAATATAATAATAATAATGATGGCATTTCTTAAGTGCTTACTATGTGCAAAGCACTGTTCTAAGCGCTGGGGGGGATACAAGGTGATCAGGTTGTCCCACGTGGGGCTCACAGTCTTCATTCCCATTTTACAGATGAGGTAACTGAGGCTCAGATAAGTTAAGTGACTTGCCCAAGGTCACACAGCAGACGTGGTGGAGCAGGGATTCGAACCCATGATCTCTGACTCCAAAGCCCGTGCTCTTTCCACTGAGCCATGCTGCTTCTCTATGTTCTTCTGGACAAAAATAATAGTGCTGAAAGTTTGCGAGGCACAGTGGAATACCACTTTCCATCCATCCTTTTTAGAATAACTTGTATTTAATATGTGCTTTCTGCCATACGTGACTTTTATGTTGGTAGAAAATCAGTTCTGTGGTAGATAAGAAGAGCTACAACAGTGTGGCCTAGGGGAAAGAGCATGGGACTGAGAGTCAGAAGGCCAGCGTTCTAGCCCCAGCTCTTTCACTAGTGTGATGTGTGACCTTGGGCAAGTCATTTAACCTCCCTGGGCCTCAGTTTACTCACCTGTAAAATAGGGATTAGATAGATTGTGAGCTCTATGTGAATCAGAAACTGTGTCATATTTGATAATCTTGCATCTCTCTCTCAATACTTTGCATACAGTAAGCACTTAAATGCCAGTATTATTATTACTATTATTTTATTATCAATACCACTATTATTATTACTAGCAAGAAACTGGGTGAAACACAGGAAAATGATTAAAATATGAAGAAAGGCATCTGCTAACTTTGTCTCTGAAATTGACCTCTTGGGTTAAATCATTTTAGCCATTTGTAACCCACAGGGATGCAGATTCCTCCTTGAATAATAATAATAATAATAATGATGGCATTTATTAAGCACTTACTATGTGCAAAGCACTGTTCTAAGCGCTGGGGAGGTTACAAGATGATCAGGTTGTCCCACGGGGGACTCACAGTCTTAATCCCCATTTTACAGGTGAGGTAACTGAGGCCCAGAGAAGTGAAGTGACTTGCCCAAAGTCACACAGCTGGCAATTGGCGGAGCCAGGATTTGAACCCATAACCTCAGACTCTGAAGCCCGTGCTCTTTCCACTGAGCCACGCTGCTTCTAGACTGTGTCTTCACCATCCTAAAGTGAATGTTTTTTAGAAAGCATAAATTTTGTTATTGCCAAAAATAAATGGCCATGAAATTTGAAAATAATTTGAAGCTATGGAGTGTGATTGCCTGTTTCTGGCCTAGATATTTTTGCTCCAACTTGGCATGTATTATGCTCCCTCTTCCTCTACACTCTTCTCTCACCTCCATCCCTCCCTGTGACCCCTGACCAGGATTTTGGCAGGGGAGTGGGGGCTGCTTATGGGAATAGTGTCTTCTGAATCTTCCCCGCTCTACCTCCTCCTTACATTCACTCTTCTGGCTCCTTATTCACCCTTCCCTTTATTTGTGCTCATATTAGAAAACAGTTGCTCAGCTAGGCTGTTAACGTTTTCAGTGCAGAAGGAGGGATGGGTGCTGCCAGAGATGGGGATTTCTGGTCCTCTTGTCAGTACAAGTTCACCTTCTTTGTCCAAAGCAGCATAGGAAGGAGTACTTGCTTATAGCACTGAGGGCAAGGCACTTTCAATATTGATAGTATTGTTCACTCTAAGGGAGATGAGGAAGCTGTCTGATTTGTCACCTGCTTTCATTTAGCAGCCAATATGAATCAAACTATTTTTGAGTTTGTCTTTGTTTAAAATTGTACGACGTTGTCATTGAACATTTGTTACTATTAATGAATGATTTAAGAAGTTAAAAGGGCAATTCTTTAATAAAAACTTATTTCACAAATCAGTTCACTTTTGATTTTAATGAAACCAGGAAGACTAGCTTGATTAGGCTTGAATGATGCCGATTAGCGGAAACAATGCTTTGAAAATAGCTTTCCAAAGTTGTTTTCAGGTTACTGGGATGTGGGGTGGTATTTGAGATCATGAGGAACATCATGTTAGTGGAAAATATGGAACCTTTTTTTTCTCATATCTCCGATCATTAAAATTTGGTTCTAACAGCAGAATACTTCTCTTTTTCATGTATGTTGAAAAGCAGCTACACCATGTATCAAAGCCATCAGTCCAAGTGAAGGATGGACTACGGGAGGTGCCACAGTGATCATCATAGGAGACAATTTCTTTGATGGGTTACAGGTCATATTCGGTACCATGCTGGTCTGGAGTGAGGTAGGTGTTGCCGAATGTTCATGTCTAAAACCTTGCTTTAGTTTGGAACAAGGGGTTCATGCACCTGTGAAATAGAATGTTTTTGAATCTCAGGGGAATAGCTTCTGCTTGAAGGGTGATAGTGTGGAGGATAGAGAATAAGGGAGGGAGTTGGGAGTATTCCACTAGTTACCTTTATTGCCAGCCTGGTTGTCTTATGTGTCTACCAACCCCATTGTATTGCACTATCCCAAGCGCTTAGTACAGTCCTCTGCACCCAGTAAGTGGCCAATAAATACCATTGATTGATCAATTAACTAGAAGGCAAGAAATTGTGCTCCTCATGAGGCAGCATTTACTCCTGAAACAGCTGTTACTAAAAGCAATTCCAACTTTCTTGATGTCTAAACTTTGGTGTTTTCATTTTTGGTTTGCTTTACTTTACAGTCATTTGTACTTTCTGCTAGGGAGGATATTATCATGAGAAGGGAATGAATGCTGGTTATTTGGCTAGTCTTGCAGTTGGATGGTCTAGTGTGGATGCAATTTTAATTTCTTCAAGAATTCCTTATAAATTGTGTCATTCCTGAAGACATCAGAGAAGGGCCGTGGAACTTGAATGACCCTAGTGGCTGTAACATTCCATAATACTATGAATTTTGAGGCTCTTTCAAAACTGTGTGCTGCAGTTTTTCATCTGGTATAGAAAACGGATTTAATTCTACCTCTGTAATGGTAAAACTTTGATCATATGGACATGGAAATTGTGAAAATCTTTTGTACACATTAGCCACCATTTTTGACTTTTTCTCTTTTTCCTTCAAGGTACAATTTTGTACCTGAAAGATCCTTTTTGGCTAAGTTTCCGGGGTTATTCCTTCCAGAAGTAGAGCAATTCAAATGTGATTGTGTGATCTTTTGAAAAGCAGTCTATCAGTTTTTCTTTTCATGCATTCATTCCTGAAAACAGCACACTGAAACAAGTTGTTTTCTAGTCTTGCTGCTTTGGATATTAGCACCCAGAAAGTAATAATAGAAGATGGGTGAATAATCAATAGTCCTCATAAAGCTGAAATAGGGTCGTGCTTTGTGTTCTATAAAGTAACACTAGTAGAAGATAGCAAAGCATGGCAATGCGGATGGAGACCTCTACCTCCCTTTTCCTCTCCTCCCCTCTATCCCTACCCCCCAGTTTCTTTGTTTAACCTATGAACTGTACATTTTAAATGATACACAAAGGATATAGGTCACTGACCCAGCCACCTTACCCTGCTATCTTAGCTACATGTCTCACAGCAATTTCCATAAGGATCCCTCCTCTATTATTTCCTATTAATTTACCATTATCCCACTCTTTCCCTCCTTGCCTCTTCCGTAGGGAGATGAAGAAAACATTTTGTGAAGGGATCCAAGATGTAAGGAGGAAAATATTTCTAGAAAAAACTTTGGGCATTTTCAGTTCTGATAATGAAAATGAGGATCTTAGGACCTAGATAAGTCATGTACATTTGCATTAGGGGCTGTTTATTTTTGATCAATTTGATTATTCCAAAACTTTCTGCCCAATCTGGGTACAAATGAGCATTTTAGTACAATGCCATTATTGATCTGACCACAAATTAGACTGTTATCTCCTGAATTTGACATTATGTCTACCTTGTATTTGTTTATTGGATTACTTGTCATTGTGTTTGAAGCCTACATTTTCTTTCCCATGTATATTTTTGTAATGAAATAAATACATGCCTCAAAAATAATCCAGTGTAAAGCACTTGGATAGTGTCCTTCTGTGCTCAATCCTCCATTTTTTAGGGAAAGGAACAAATAAAGGATGTGCAAAATGGACATCTAGAATCAAATTATTAACACAAAGATAGATTCAGGTAGTAGAAACTATAACATATTGTCTGATCTTTACCCACCCAGACTACATCATCCTCCTTCCCACTCTGTATAGAGTGGGGTAGATCCAAGCCAAGATGGGAGAAAGTGCTTAGGCAACTAGAATGTATTTGCCAAATAAATCAAACCTGAGCCGCTTCCTAGTAGGAATAAAATACATTTTTTCTTTTTCCAAGAAAGTCAATGTAGCCCTCAGTTTAAAGAAATTAAAACACAATGTGACTATCAGTCAGGTATCTAGAATGGACCTATTTGACTTCTGGTGTTGTCAGGATAACATTTCGAAAGTTTGAAAAATTGAGCTTTGGCATATATAGCTTGTCCTTTTTCTTTATTTCCCTGATTAGTTTTAAATCTTAGCACACTTTTTATCCCATTTTTCCTTATGTAGTCAACAAATATGAAAACTTGAAGGCAGTAATCACAAATTATTGATTCTTACTGATGGAAAATCAGAGAAGGGGAGGAGGAAAGGCTATGGAAATAAAAAAGAACATTGTGATATGTGTCATCAAAATACCACTTGAGCCTTTCTTCTGAGCTCTGAAGACTTGCCATAATGTGGCCCATTCAGTTGATTCTTTGGAAATTTCTAGAATGTCACCTCTAGATGTAATTGCTCCTATTTTAGAGAAGTGATACTGAGGAAGAGAGCGGGGGAAATGACTTGCATAAAGCTGTTGCTTCCAATGCACACAAGAAATGCTACACACCCACCTACTGTCACACATGGACACTCAAGAAGGGAGACACACACAGAGTTATGTGTGGAAGCACAGAGCAAGGAGAAAAAGTAGAATAAGGTACTAACATAAACAAAGACGTGTGTGTGTGTGAAGATTTATATATCTAATAATTGAAATAAAGAAAAAAAAACAAGCTATGTATGCCAAAGCTCATTTTTTCCAAACTTCAGAAATGTTATCCAGACAACACCATTCTAGATACCTGACTGATAGTCACATTGTGTTTATTTCTTTAAAATGAGGACTATAATGACTTTCTTGGGAAAATATATATATGGAATAGTCCAGTGAAGTAATTGCTTTAGAGGTGAATTAAGCATTTTGGGAGGAGCATTGACTTTTTCTGACAACTAGGAAGTCCTTTAATACATTGCTCAGTCCATAGTCCACCTAAAATGATTAACTTACTACCAAGGAAAAACTATAATGGCTGGAAAAATTGAGTTCACTATTATGTGACCTTCTCAAAGTATATTTTTTTAAACTATGAAAAATGTGTGACCTGGAGAATTTAACCCACTCTTTCCCACTGTCTCAATGACTCCTAAGGCCTTGTTGTTTAGCAAGCTTTTTTTTTTCAAGAAAAAAGTGTAGCATTATTTAGATTTTACTGTGGCATGACAGCTTCATCATTTCCACAAATTCTCAGGTAGATATGAAAAGCAGGCACGTGAGGTGATGCTAAATAAATTCATGTGTTCTCTCTTGTTTTTTTCTTCCTCTATTATTTTGCCAAATAAATTGGGTAGCTTCATCGGGATTAGGTTGGGTCAATTGATGGCAGCCGAGATCAGAGTCTCATAGTGTTAGATGTGCATGGTTTTTTTTTTAAATAGAAAGAGCCAGGGGCTTTTTTTTTTTACAGTATGCAGTAGGAGTGACTCCCTCTCATTATTCCTTCCCATCTCTGAGCCTCAATTAATGTTTGTATTAATGAGGAACTTCTATGCAGCCTAGTGGAAATAACGGCAAAAAATATTTGGGTAGTGAAGGTAGCTAAAAATTTTTCAAAAATGTTTACAAGACAAAATTAACCAACATAGACATTGTTTTTATTTTTAAAATCATACAGGTGATCTCATGCACTTTCAGATGTATCCTGCTTTTCATTTGTATAATGGTAGAGTTGAGAAGCTGAGGCAGATTTTAAAACAGAACAGGCACTGTAACGGACAAATACATGCATATGAAAGGAAAATCAAATGATCATCCATTCATGCTATGTAGAATGGATTCAATCAATCAAAGGTATTTAGTGAGCATTTACTGTGTGCAGAGTACCGCCTCGGAGAATACAGAGTTTGTAGACACATTCCTCCCCATAAGGAGTTTACAGTCTAGAGAGAATTCCCACTTAGGAATAGGTCTTTACAGCCACATCCATATGGGAGGTTAGATTTCATTGTAAAAAATGTCATCCTCAAACACAAAGGATATTTTATGTCTATATATAGATTCATATGTGATGTGGGTATATAAATACTATAAGATGAAATGCAAGTAGTATGGTTTGATTTTTTCATATATTCAGAGAGTCCTCTAGAACTGAAGTATTTATGCATTTCAAATGTATAAAGTCTTTCAAGTGTGTTATATAAGAAGATTTAAAGGTACTTCTAGTTATGTATCCTTTATACAAATATCTCTTAGGTGTAAACTCTTGAACACAAAAATATTTTTCACTCACAAGAGAGAATTAGGAATTTGCCCTTGGCCTTTGTTAGAAATGTAAAACAAATACTGGGCCAGTGGTTTCAATTAAACCTTACCCAAAATGTATCTTATGGGAATTATTTGAAAAATGATGTAACAGTAATTATTCTTACCATTATAAAAAATACTGTAGCATCATTAAGTGAAATGATGTCCATTTTGTCTCTTTGTAAAACTCAGATGCATTTACTTCATTATCAAAACTCAGCTTCTTTATTTATTATTTTATGATTTATATATGAGGTATACAACAGAACTACTGCCCTGTTGTGTTGACTACATATCTCCCATTTTGGGCAGGACAGGTATACTGTAAAGATTTTGTCCGATGGGTCTTTGGCAGGACACATTAGGGTCATACTTTGGCAAGAAAGCCAGGACTGAGGAGGCTGACCACTTATCTCCTCTTTGCACTTTTTTTTCCTTTCTTCCTCCTCTTCCTTCTCCTCTTTGCTTGTAGTTACTGCAGTTCATGCTTCCATCCCTGGGCCATTCTAACCCAGCTGAAACAGTAAATATTGGGCTATGTTGGAAATGTATCAGGGACAGTCCAAGGCAGGTCATTGTGATCTGGGAGCTGTCCAAGTGACAATAGCAGAATTATCAGCAGATGGTGGTGGTGACAGTGGTGGTGGTGAAAATGGGTGGGGGTGGCTCAGATGGAAATTGCTTCATGAATTCCTTGCCTTCTCCTCCCTCTTCTACCTCCTTCCCATTGTCTCCGTCTTTTTTTCCTGTCTTTCCCCTTCTCTCTTCTTTTTTTTCTTTCTCCCTCTCTGCCTCCCTCTGTTCCCCTCCTTTTGTTAGTTCCCTTCCCTCTTTCCTTGCCCCTTTCTTTCTGCTCATCCTCCCTCTCGTGGCTATGATACAGTTCTGTCTTTGTTAGGTGGAGATGTAGTCATTAATAAAAAGAGTATGCATGTGTCTGCAGTAGGTTTAGCTAACTTCCAACCTATTTCACTTTAAATTTATCCTTTGCTGCCATGACTCTGCCCTCTCCTCTGCCCGGCAAAATGATTTTCCTCTCTGTATTGACACCCATGCCTATCACCCCTGTCAGCTGTTCTGGGCATTTAACTCCCTCCTCAAACCCCCTGTTCCTCCCCCATCCCTCACCCCCAACGATCTGGCCATCTAATTCATTAGGAAAATTAACTCCATCTCATCTGAGCTCCCCAAAGTCACCCTTCCCCCTTCTCCACCCCGACCCCCCTCAACCTTCTCCCCTACTTTCTCATCCTTCACAGCAATATCTTTAGAAGAGATCTCCTCCCTCTTCTCAAGTGCCACCCCATCCACCTGTGCTCCGGACCCCATATAATAAAAACTCTCACCCTTTCCCTCCTCCCCTCCTTAACTTCCATCTTCAACTGCTCATTATCCAATGGCTTCTTCCCCTCAGCCTTCAAACATGCCCACGTCATCTCCATTCTAAAAAAACCCTCTCTTTACCCCACTACTCCTTCCAATTATCATTCTATCACCCTCCTACCCATCCTTTCCAAATTCCTAGCACAAGTCATCTACACTCGATGCCTCGAATTCCTCAACTCCAAACCTCTCCTCGACTGCCTCCAATCTGGCCTCTGTCCCCTACACTCCACCAAAACTGCCCTCTCAAAGGTCACCAATGACCTCCTTCTTTCCAGATCCAATGGCTCCTACTCTATCCTAATCCTCCTCGACCGCTCAGCTGCCTTTGACACTATGGACCATCCCCTTCTCCTCAACACATTATCCAACCTTGGCTTCACAGACTCTGTTCTCTCCTGGTTCTCTTCTTATCTCTCTGGCCATACATTCTCAGTCCCCTTCTTGGGCTCCTCCTCACCTTCCCGTCTCCTTACTGTAGGGGTTCCTCAAGGGTCAGTTCTTGGTCCCCTTCTGTTCTCCATCTATATTCAGTCCCTTGGTGAACTCATTCACTCCCATGTCTTACACTATCATCTCTACACAGATGACACCCAAATCTACATCTCCTCCTCTGTTCTCTCTCCCTCCCTCCAGGCTCCCATATCCTCCTGCCTTCAGGATATCTCCACCTGGATGTCCACCCACCACGTAAAACTCAACATGTTCAAGACTGAGCTCCTCCTTATCTTCCCTCTCAAACCCTACCCTCTCCCTGACTTTCCCATCACTGTGGACGGCACTACCATCCTTCTTGTCTCACAGGCCCTCAACTTTGGTGTCATGCTTGACTCCACTCTCTCATTCATCCCACACAACCAATCTGTCACCAAAACCTGCTGTTCTCACCTTCACAACATCACCAATATCCTCCCTCTCCTCTCCATCCAAACCGCCACCTTGTTGATTCAATCTCTCATCTTATCCCAGCTGGATTACTGCATCAGCCTCCTTTCTGATCTCCCATCCTCCTGTCTCTCACCCCTTCAGTCTATACTTCACTCTGCTGCCCGGATTATCTTTCTACAGAAACACTCTGGGCATGTAGAGAGGCAGCATGGCTCAGTGGAAAGAGCCCGGGCTTTGGAGTCAGAGGTCATAGGTTCAAATCCCGGCTCCACCAATTGTCAGCTGTGTGACTTTGGGCGAGTCACTTAACTTCTCTGTGCCTCAGTTCCCTCATCTGTAAAATGGGGATTTAGACTGTGAGCCCCACATAGGACAACCTGATCACCTTGTATGTCCCCAGCGCTTACAACAGTGCTTTGCACATAGTAAGTGCTTAACAAGTACAATTATTATTATTATTATTATTATTATTATTATTATTATTATTGTTATATCACTCCTCTCCTCGAAAATCTCCAATGGTTGCCTTATTAACCTTTGCATGAAGCAAAAACTCCTCGCTATTGGTTTCAAAGCTCTCTACCACCTTGCCCCTTCCTACCTCACCTCCCTTCTCTCCTTCTACAGCTCAGCCCTCACTCCGCTCCTCTGCCACTAACCTCCTCAATGTGCCTTGTTCTTGCCTGACCTGCCGTCGACCCCTTGCCCACGTCCTACCTCTGGCCTGGAATGCCCTCCCTCCTCACATCTGCCAAACTAGCTCTCTTCCTCCCTTCAAAGCCCTACTGAGAGCTCACCTCCTCCAGGAGTCCTTCCCAGATTGAACCCCCCCTTTCCTCTGCTCTTCCTCTCCTCCACAATGCCCCCTCTCCCACCCTCTGCCCTTTCCCCTTCCCCTCAGCACGTATGCATATTTGTACATATTTAGTACTCTATTAATGATGTGTATATCTATAATTCTATCACCTATTTTGATTGTATTGACACCTGTCTACTTGTTTTGTTTTGTTGTCTGTCTCCCCCGTCTAGACTGTGAGCCCATTGTTGGGTAGGGACTGTATCTGTTGCCAAATTGTACTAAGTGCTTAGTACAGTGCTGTGCACATAGTAAGCTCTCAATATATGCGATTGAATAATTGAATGAATGAATGAACTTCCAAAACACATTCACACATCCTACTTGGTAGTGGAGCTAATATAGTTGAAGGCTTTGCATAAAGTTTTCCCCAAGCAGATTTGGGGTAAAAATGATATTTTTCTTGAAAGATTATCCCTGAAAATCAAGTTTACCATGTGTAGGTATGTTCATTTTTTGGTGACTGTTTTTTGGTGACAAGTTATCTTTTGAAAATTACAAATATCTTTAAAGTAAGGTCAGACTTGCTGTGCTTTTCCTATGGCAAATATGATTTGTAGATTTTTTTTATCTGTTACATTTGCCAGTCATTATGACTCTAACAATGTCTGACTAAAAAACTGGTGTTGAGCACACAAATGGATGGTATAAACAGTACTCTCTTGATATACCTAATTATATAAATGCTTGCCTACCAAACGCTGTCATAGTGGTCAAACTGAATAACACTCATTAAGTATCTGATTTACTGCTAGGAAGTATCTTAGGCTTAGGGGAGAATTTGGTTTATTATGGATATCCTGCACAAATAAGTGTGACTAAAAGGAAAGTCCAATGTAAACCGTACCTATTTAATATGAACTAACTTTTAAAAGGATTGTTTCTTAATAGACCTCTTTGATCCCAGTTCCCATAATAGCTAGAAATACTAATAGCCATATGCACACATTTATATAGATCATTAACATCTTTGGAACACTATAGAATCTAACTTAAAGGTGAAATTTAGGCACCTAAGATAGTGTGCCATGCAGACATTTCTGTACGGAATTCAGCTCAACAATATATTTACTTCATTTCAACTTTAAAGCTTTGGAAGCCCCCAAAAGCCGTTTTCTTCTGGAAGCTGTACCAATTTTTCCCCTCTTTGAATCAGGTCCTCTGTGAGCCTAATGTGTATCTTTCTTGATTAATCCCTATGGGCTTTTTTTAAAAAAATTGTTCTACACCTAGTACTTTAAAAACAAATTAAACTTCTGACCAAGTGTTGCCACTTGATAATTCAAAAATAAATATTCAGGCAGCCAAAACTGAGCTAATGATTCTGATAGTCCCCTCTTTTTCTCCCATAAATACATAGAACTTTGGGTTTTTTTTTTCCTTTTTCAACAAACAAGCAACAGAACACAACTTGAAGATGGTCAGAGTGGAAATGTTCCATCTCAGCAGAATATTCAAAAACAAACCATGAAAAAGGGCTCATTGTACAGAAACAAGCCACAGTGAGTTGGAATTACACAAGGATAGCCAATTATAAATATCTTGGTCCTCTGAAACTCATCTATGGACTGCCAACCTGTGAATTGTCAGGTTTCATTCCAGTTTTGAACCTATCCCAAGTGGCATAAAATAATCTCTGTAAAAAGCTTGAAGAAAAGTTAAAAAAAGGAAAGTGGTTTGAATAAATTTAAGGTCTTTAAATGTTTGATATATGCAAGTTTACAGAAACTACTAGTAACAGCTGAATTGAGAAACCGAAGACAGATTCATTCAGTTTGGGTCTTCATTATGTGAGATGAAAACCAGACAGAAAGTTTTCAAGCATGTTATCTTAGGGTTGAGAGGATATCACTAAATAAGAAAAAAGTACTGAATTCCAACTGGAATATTGAGCATATTCTTTCCTGGTACAGATAAGGTAGCGAATTGAATCTTGCTTTATACATTAGCAGCCATTAACATCTATTCTCCAGTAGTAATCTTTTGTAGTTTAAATGAATTTTAAGGTTAATACTGAGTATTTAAAAACTAGTTTTTAGCATTTGGATTCAACTGGGTTTAAACTGTCCCAACTCCCTACATGCCTGAATTTGGGGCCAGGGAGATGACATGAAGTATTGTTTGAATCTTCCACAATATGAATATTTATTCAAAACATTCATCCTTTGGGAACACATCTTTTGGCTAAATAGCAATTTAAAGTTATTTTCTTGGAAAGACCAAAAAACCAAAGTGTTGTGAAATGGCAAACAAACTTGACTTTTCCTCACTTTCCCTGAGATTATATACTCCCCAATGAAGCAATCATTTCTTTAAAGCTGTGTTGCACAGTGTACAAGGGTATGATTAAAGAACATTGAGGAGATGACAAAAGCCAAGAAAAACTGGGAATTCTAGACATGCAGTTAACATTTTCCTGTTTGCATCATATCAAGTTTTAGAGAAATGAATATGAGAGCTTTTTATGGAATTAAACAAGAGGTAACATTTTCCACAGTCAGGGTCATTGCAATTTCATTAAAGGATAAAAAAATGTTGTTAATTATAATAACGTGAATGGTTCCCTGTAAGGCAAAGGCTCAGTGAGTACCCACAATTCATAGCATATTTTAAACTATTTATTGTGTGAATCCATTCAGGATGTTGAACTGCCTCCTGTTTACCTCAGAGATAGTTATGATATTATCCTTAGGACTGATAAGTGGGGTGCTATAGATGCATCATTAAAAAAAGTCTTGAGTATGCTTTGAATTTCTTGGGAAAGGGCTCGTCCAGAATATTAATTATTTTTAACAATATTTGAAATGTCATTGTGGAATAGATTATAGAGTTTGTCTTGAGGAAACAGATGAATAGAGAGGTGATCAGATGAGACAATGGGAGAACCAGGATTAAGAGGGCAGAGTTCTTAGCCGCCTACGGCCTCCTTTGCCTGTGGTCTGAAGGAGGTTTTGCTGTATTCCAGACAAGTAGTGAATTTTCTTCTTTGTGTGTTCTGGTGGTGGTTTTGAGAGAAGTGGTGCAATAAGGATTTGAAAACCATAAAAAGTAAAAATAGCAATTTCAAAATCACTGGTATTCATTTTGTTAAATCCTTTGAGTTTTTACTTTGTGGCCTAGAACTTCAAATAGCTTCTAGGTATCAAAAATGATATTGGGGGTGTATGTGTGAGTTCCAGGCCCTGTGTTGATCTCCCCATCTCTTTTGTCGGGGATAGCCTGTCAGGGGTAGCCTGTAGGAACAACTCCTTGGTTCTCCCAAGCACTTACTAAAATGCTATGCCCAAATTAAGTGCTCAGTAAATACCACCGATTGATATAAGAAGAGTTTTCTGAAGGAATAAAAAAAACCTCTTATCTAATATTCACTGTGAATTAAGAACAGGAAGGACTCTTGGTGTTTCATAGGCCTGCCTTAGAAACTAAATTGCTTTGCCTTCTTTCAATATCTTGGTCCTATTTTGTACTAGTCCACACTGACGTGCAATTGTTTAGCTGCATATTTATGTACTTTCTTACCCATAAATTGTTTATCAACTCTTAGGAAGATACCTCATTGCCATTCCTTCTCTCTCCTTTCTCACACAGAGCAGCTTCACTTTTCACAGAGATTTTCACACAGAGACACATACACACATATACCCACATGTTCCTCTTTCTCTGAAAACTGCAGGGCTGTGCACATATCTTCACACATTTTGTTTCTCACCCTCCGGCATGCTGGCAGTGGTGCCGTGTGGGCTAGCCATTGGGGAGCGAGTCTTGCTTCGGGGCTTACAGCTTGGAAAAGTTAAAGTGCTTGCACATGCAGCCTTGAGAGAAAGTGGCTGCTGCTTGTATGGTCTGCTGTCCGAGAAAGATTTCCAGATGCTTCTGGAGGCAGTTGGCCTGCTTTTCTCTCTTGGATATTAATATGGTTTTCAAAGATAATTTTTCCCTTAACTTGTCAAAATTATTGTGGAAGCCAGTGATCTTGTATTATTCCTCCTTTTTTTGGGTGCACAAAATATCCTAGTAAAAGAATTGAGATGCATTTTGTAGATATACACTGACAGTTAACAGGTAGATTGAAAGATTAAAATCAGATTTTCTGGTGGGAGCATCAAAATGAGTCTCACATTTAACTAGGGTGATTCAGAGTTACTGGATTTGTGCTGTGTGTTTGTAATCAGTGCCTTTCACCTCTTCTCTAGATCTTCCTCCTTCCTTCCTTACTTTCTTTTTCAATTGATTGGGGTACTGAATCACCACTGTACTGGTCTACAAAGACCCTTTTAATCTCATCAAGTGCTTCTACTTACAGCTATTACTATTCATTCAATCATATTTATTGAGCACTTACTGTGTGCAGAGCACTGTACTAAGCGCTTGATGGGCACTTAATGTACACAAGACACATCTATGGAAAGAGAGAAACTAGGAAATAAAAAATACTTCTTTGTAGATTGTTTATATGTACTCTACGTGCACAAGTAAATTCCATCTTGATCTGCTTGTATATATGTGTATGTGTATATATATATATATATATATACACACACATATATATGTATAAAGGGTTTTAATATATAGTATATATGTAAAACCCCTTTTATTATTGAAAGGTGGTGATAGTGATGGTAAGATCCTATCCTTATGATTGAGTTTGACTCAGAAGACTGACTCATACATTAGAATATTTTACCTCTCCCTCCTTTCCCTTCCTACCATTGCTAGTCCTCCTATCCTTAAAACAAAAGTTGTACTGGAAGACCAAATTGTAAGCAATCTCAGAAGTGTAGGAGTCAATTTTAGAATTGGTACTCTCATGGAAAACTAGAAGAACTTGGGTACAATATGAATGTAATGAATTATAGGAACAAAAACAATCTCTGTGGCTCCCTATTGTAAGAGCTTCTATTTTTAAATGTAATAACATATGCTCTTTATTGTAAAGTGTACAGCATATTTTCCCATTCATACATTTCCACTCGGGTACATCAGGAAAGGCTCCGAAAACAAAACGAAAAAGGTCTGTCATTACATAAAACATGGATTGTATGCACCTAGAATACTGCATGCAATTCTGGTTTCCACATCATAATTAAACCAAAGAAGATACAGAGAAGGATAACCAAAATGACTGGGGAAGAAGCAGCTTCCTTCCAAGGATAGATTGAAAATTTTAGGACACTTCTTCCTGGAAAGATAAAAACTGAGTGGGGTCAGATTTGTGGTTTACAAAGTTACAAAGAGTTGCACAGTGCAAATCTGGAAATGCTATTCACCAAATTATCAGCATCATCTGATTACTAAGGTAGTACATGGATTGCCACCTTTGTGCAGAGCACAGTACTAGGCATTTGAGACATATAAAATTGAATACCTGCTTACTGCCCTCAAAATGCTTACAATCTGATGGGGGATGCAGGCAAACATTGTATTCAATGTATTGTTTACATTCAAGGGGAACAGAAGGAAAAATATAAATTAGAACGGGTGAAATTCTTTGGAGAATCACTTACAAAGATCTGATAGTTGAAGCCACGTGAGCAGATGTACTTCCCTAGAGAATGAGTGGGAGAAAAGAATAGAGTTTTGAGGGGTACACATGTTTAAATGTTGACAGGAAAAATGAAAAGCCAGGAAATGATTCTGTGAAAGAGCGGTCCCAGAAAAAGGGAAGAAAAGTAGAATTGTATCAAGCTGATAAGTCTAAGGTCAACTAGGAGAATCAATGAAATGGAAGCATAGCCCAGTGGATAGACCTTGGGACTGAAAGTCAGAAGAACCTGGGTTCTAATCCCAGCTCCACCACTTGTCTGCAGTGAGACCTTGGGCAAGCCACGTAACTTCTCTGTGCCCGTTACCTCATCTGTAAAATGGGGATTCAGACTTTGAGCCCATAGGGAATATGGACTATGTCTGAACTGATTAGTTTGTATCTACCCCAGGACTTAGTACGGCACCTGGCATGTAGTAATTACTTAACAAATACTGTAAAAAAAATTCAATCATGTTCATTGAGTGCCTGCAGTGTACAGAGTACCGCACTTGGGGAGTAATCCATCAATGGTATTTACTGAGCACTGATTGTGTGCAGAACGTTCTACTAAATGCTTGGGAGAGCACAACAGAATTGGTAAGCATGATCTCTGCCCACAGGGAGCTTTCAATCCTGAGGGAGAGACAGATGTTAATATAAATAAATAAATTGCAGACAGGAACGTAAGTGTTGTGGTGCTGAGGCTGGGGTAAGTATCAAGTAAAGTACAGTACAAAAAGATGTGATCTCTACCAACTCAATGTTTGCAGCCTAGGGAGTGCTCATCAGTTTGAAAGGTAGCCATCTCTCCTGACCAGTTGTCACTGCATCTGGGTTTGTTGTGGGGGTTGCTCTACATGCAGTTCCCTGGGCTGGATGCCCTGGAGAGCAGGCCCTGGATGCAGCTCTAATGACAACAACACGTTCAGCTCAAGGCAAGGAGCCAAGATGCCTACAGAGGGGACCAGGGGGAGCGTGGGAAGCATCTGCCATTATTTGGGCCAGTCAGCTGTCTGGGAAAGGTCACCTGGGTAAGAGTGTAGGAGGGGGTACGTGTCTGTTTTAATGTCTCCCTGTCTAGACCGTAAGCTCCTTGTGGGCAGGGAACGTGTCCATCAACTTTGTTGTGTTTCACTCTTCCAACTGCTTACTGCAGTGCCCTGCACACAGTAAGCATTCAAAAAATACCACTGATTGAGCAGAGCCCACTAGACTTGGCTCAAAGGAGAACATGGTGGATGTCATCTCAGTTGAGAGAAGTGGGGGAAAAAATGGTTTCAGGGAGTTGAAAAGAGAATTAGTGGAGAAGGTGAAGGCAGCAGTTTATATGGTCCATTCAAGAAAGTGTTGCTTTGTGGGTATAATGAGGTAAAGAGAAGGATTTTTTTAATTCCTATGGGGGATCAACTCAAGATCTAAGGAGCCACCCAATGAAGTTTGAAGGTAGTAGAAGCAGCGTGGCTCAGTGGAAAGAGCACGGGCTTTGGAGTCAGAGGTCATGGGTTCAAATCCAGGCTCTGCCAATTGTCAGCTGTGTGACTTTGGGCAAGTCACTTAATTTCTCTGCACCTCAGTTACCAAATCTGTAAATGGGGATAAAGACTGTGAGCCCCATGTGGGACAACCCGATCACCTTGTAACCTCCCCAGTGCCTAGAACAGTGCTTTGCACAAAGTAAGTGCTTAATAAATGCCATTATTATTAGTAGTAGTAGTTTCAAAAAGACAGGAAACCCCTTTTTTTTAACACAGCAAGCATAAGGAATCTGTTGCCACAGGAACGTATGCAAGGATACATTGTCAAGATAAATTTTATGAATATATGGAGTAAGGCCCATAAATGATTACAAGGAGGCAAAGGTATGGGCATTAGGTGTATCTGGATGGAGTCTCCTGTCTAGAATGTCAGATGTGCTTCAATCCTGAGAGTTCAGGACCAAGAAACTGAGCAAAAGTAGCATAGTGATAATGATTTACAAACTATTATCCATAATAATGGCATTTTCTCTGGGTCATGGAGCTCAGTGAGCAAATAGGGAGGCAGGGTGAAGCACATTGCGAAAATCAGTTGAATTTTTTTTTTAAATGTACAGGACCCATTTTTGACTGAAATGGGTCAGTTCTTGGTCCCCTTCTGTTCTCTATCTACACTCACTCCTTTGGTGAACTCATTCGCTCCCACGGCTTCAACTATCATCTTCGCTGACAACACCCAAATCTACATCTCTGCCCCTGCGCTCTCTCCCTCCCTTCAGGCTCGTGTCTCCTCCTGCCTTCAGGACATCTCCATCTGGATGTCTGCCCGCCATCTAAAACTCAGTATGTCCAAGACTGAACTCCTTATCTTCCCTCCCAAACCCTGCCCTCTCCCTGACTTTCCCATCACTGACGGCACTACCATCCTTCCCATCTCACAAGCCCGTAACCTTGGTGTCATCCTTGACTCTGCTCTCTTGTTCACCCCGCACACCCAATCTGTCAACAAAAACTGCCACTCTCACCTCCGCAACATCGCCAAGATCCACCCTTTCCTCTCCATCCAAACTGCTACCCTACTGGTTCAATCTCTCATCCTATCCCGACTGGATTACTGCATCAGCCTCCTCTCTGATCTCCCATCCTCCTGTCTCTCCCCACTTCAATGTATACTTCACACTGCTGCCCAGATCATCTTTGTTTAGAAATGCTCTGGGCATGTTACTCCCCTCCTCAAAAATCTCCAGTGGCTACCAATCAACCTATGCATCAGGCAAAACCTCCTCATTCTCGGCTTCAAGGCTTTCTATCACCTCGCCCCCTCCTACCTCTCCTCCCTTCTTTCCTTCTACAGCCCAGCCCACACCCTCCGCTCCTCTGCTGCTAACCTCCTCACTGTGCCTCATTCTTGCCTGTCCCACCATCAACCCCCGGCCCACGTCATCCCCCGGTCCTGGAATGCCCTCCCTCCGCACATCCGCCAAGCTAGCTTTCTTCCTCCCTTCAAAGCCCTACTAAGAGCTCACCTCCTCCAGGAGGCCTTCCCAGACTGAGTCCCCCATTCCTCTCCCCCTCCCCATCCCCCCTGCACTACCTCCTTCCCCTCCCCACAGCACCTGTATATATTTTTGTACAGATTTATTACTCTATTTATTTTACTTGTACATATTTACTATTCTATTTATTTTATTTTGTTAATATGTTTTATTTTGTTGTCTGTCTCCCCCTTCTAGACTGTGAGCCCACTTCTGTCTCCCCCTTCTAGACTGTCTCCCCCTTCTAGACTGTCTCCCCCTTCTAGACTGTGAGAGACGGGTAGGGGCCATCTGTCTATGTTGCCAACTTGTACTTCCCAAGCACTTAGTACAGTGCTCTGCACACAGTAAGCGCTCAATAAATACGATTGAATGAAGGAATGAATGAAAATGATCACAGTATGGTGCCCATGTTGTGCTGTAGTGCCATGATCTTGAGGTGATTACCTTGATAGCTGCTGTGGTCTTCACTATTCATGTTAGCCCACTACTTTTTATGATTCTTATTAGGTATTTCCACTTTGCATAATGTCCTAGATTGTTCTTCATTCAGAAAACTTCACTCCTGATGGCATAACTGAGGAAAGCAATCCCCTATTTGTACAGCCAGAACTAGAGCCCGGTGTCCTGATTCTCAGAACTAAGCTCTTCCCACTGGACCAACAACAGGGCTACATATACATTCATAAATGTGGCAACAGATGTCAAAGAGGGCAGTCATCACACTGTTCCTCTTAGGATCCTTCGTGGCCACTAGCAGAGAAAGGATAATGAACTGGATGGATCATTGTTCTGCCTAGTATTTCACTTCTTGTGTTCCCTGAGGAAGTCACTAGGAATCGAGGCAATGGAGGATTGGCTGAAAATTATATTGAAACATTCATTTTTGAAGTCCCTGGGAATATGTGTCTTGTTCAGCAGTATTCTGACTTTTCTTCAAAGTGCCTCCTGAGTTTATTGAACAAGACAGTGAGGGTTGGCACTGTTGCTTAATTTTTGCCTGGGCTTGCCAGAGATCAGACTTGCCAGATTGTAGCCCCGGCAATTCTGGGCATGCCATTTCACATTATTTGTCTCCTGCATTGTGCTATTTGCTCTTGTGAACTACGACACCTCTTTAATTGTACATTAAGCTCTGGCTGGCACTTCCCCTGGAAGAGAGAGAAATTCCCAACTCTAAACTAAATCAAATTCCTAATCTGAAGTCTGCTTCGTCCAGATTAGAGAGGAAGCAGTTGTTGTGATCACCTCTTCAGTCATCTTTAACACTTGTGAACGTATTTACACTTCCCATAGCATTTAAGTATATATATCAGCTCAATGTATTTATTTTGTATTTTGTATTTGTATTTTATTTATTATTACAGTTGTAATATTTTTGTGTTTTTCTCCCCAGTTTGAGTTGTCAACAGGGAACGTGCTACCTCTTTCTTTTGTGCTCCCCCAAGCACCTAGTACAGTACATTACTCCAATTGGGTGCTGAATTAATAGTGATGATGGCATTTATTAAGCACTTACTATGTGCAAAGCACTGTTCTAAGTGCTGGGGAAGTTACAAGATGATCAGCTTGTCCCATGGCGGGGGGGGGGGGGGGTCACAGTCTTAATCCTCATTTTACAGATGAGAGAATTGAGGCATAAAGAAGTTAAGTGACTTGCCCATAGTCACACAGCTGACAAGTGGCTGAGTCAGGATTTGAACACCTGACCTCTGACTCCAAAGCCCGTGCTCCTTCCACTGAGCCAACTGCTTCTCAATTATAATTATATGATTGCTGCTACTCCTCCTACTACTACTTCTACTTGAGAATAACTGGTTTTGTTTGAACTTTTCTTTAGCAGCAGCAACTCTTACAAACTCTTTTCCCCAACATTATATTTCAGAGCAAAACACCCTCCCATTAACTAGGACAATAATGGAGAGGTGCCTATTAGGATAAAATTTTCAAGGTTCCATATAAACTGTGGTATGCCTTGTGTTTTTACCCATAGTTCTCATTGGGGCATGCTGTTGGAAAAAATGAGGTAGCCATTTACTTATCACCATATAAACAGTGAAAAAGGATCAATATGTTGTCTCAGGACAACAAATTCCCAATGAAATTAATGGCTGGTGAATGGGGAATAAATTAAGGGATAGGATACTTTGAGCAGCTCATATAGACATCCTGTGGAATACACTGCCCTTAGAGGTCACCAAGTCAGATTCTGTGGCTGGAGTTTTTAAAAGGACAGGATAATTCTAGTTTTATGACCATTAATAACATCTGCAGTTATGTAAACTAAGATAAGGATAATAAAATCTCCCACTTCATGGTGTAATCTGATTGCCTGCAGGGTACAGGAAGGAATTTTCTCACCATGTGTATGCATTGCACAATCAGTGATACATTCATTTATTTGGAATTGCTTCCCCCTTCTTTAAAGACTGCATGTTGCTCAGGGCAAAGACAGGATAAATGTTTGGTTGCAGGACTTCCCAGTGTGTCAAGGCCTCTGTTTTTTTTTCCTTTAAATTATGCCATACTTGCAATCTAACTATGCAAAGTTTTGAAGATTTTGAATGCTATTTCATACCTGCGTTGTAAAGCTAATCACAAGTCATACTCAGTATTCTGCACATCTGTCTTTTCACATTTTAATGGGCTCTGGCTCAACCATTTAGCAAATCAGCTCATGTTGAGATGTGGTGGATCTGGCTCTAACCTGAGTGTCAGCTACAACTAGAGGATCTGGAAAGGATATCCTGATATAGTTAAAGCAGCACAAACCAGGAGGTTTTATTTTCAAATGAGGGAGTGAGTTCACAACACATCTGAAAACAGAAATAATTTCTTTTCGTTGCTGGGGAATTGTAAATATTGTAGTTGGTGCCTCCTATTCAAACACTGATGGGGGTAATGACATGTTTTAAAGATGTATTTACCATAATTTGATGAGTGGACTCATCAAAAACTAGTTTGCATAGAACAATGACTATTTTTCTTTAAATGTTTTCCTCTAGCTGATCACTCCTCATGCCATCCGAGTCCAGACCCCTCCCAGGCACATCCCCGGTGTAGTAGAAGTCACATTGTCCTACAAATCCAAACAGTTCTGCAAAGGCACCCCTGGACGGTTCATTTACACAGGTGAGGATCATATAGAACTGACTATAATTTCTAGAAATTGTGCTGACAGGTTGTCTTCCTAACATTTTGGATGCTGTGATGCTATGTTCCTCCATTCCCAGATGTCCGATGATTTCCCATGTTGTGCGTTTGCATGTGTGTGGGGGGTGGGTTTGTGAAAGTGAGGCTTTTACTTAATAATTTACTTTGGTCTCTGTACTGAGCAAATGGGTCGGCAGAAATAAATGCTTTGCGAAGTTCGGCACTAAAGGAAATATGGAAAATAGAGTGAGGATAAAATGAAGGTTAAAAAAGACAACCTGAACAATAAATGTGATCAGTGATCTAAAGATATAAGGCTGAGAGAGTACTTTGTTAATACACAGCAAGGTGTCCTGGGTTTCCCAAGTGCCCTGGTCATCAGAAGGGACTCTGGGAGCTCCGTGGACATATGGACCGGCCTCCTGTTTGGAAGCTGGATGCGTTAGTTGTTGTGTGAAGTCAAGTGACAGACTGAATAATTTAAGCACATCAGACCAGGGAGATCACGATGGCTTCTCTAGAAACACAGCAAACTGCCTGGCGTGTGACACACACTTATCTGAAGTGCTAAGCATAGTTGTTAGAATTTCTGTATACTGGGAATGAGCTGTTGGTAGCATTGCTGGGTTACTGGTTAAAAGTACTCAATGGATAATAGCACGCAGGGAAAAACCAAGTAAAAATAAAGAGCTCCCTATCCACAACAAAATTCAAAGGCAGTCAGTGGATGACTCTATTAACATATTTTAATCATAACCATACAATTAAGTTAATAAATTTTATTTTGTCTGTGACATTTTACCTCACAGTATCTTCCTTTTCAAGCCACTTACATTAATGTGATCTGAAACCCACCGTGCCTCTCGGAGCAAAGTCCTTAATTTAAAAGAAAATAAAAACAATTAATGCATTCTGACCCTCGGAAATGCCTCCCAGCCCTTTAAACAAAATGCAGGTTTGGTGCACGCCTGCCGATTAGTTTTAGTTAATTGAAAATTATAGGATTGACCCAAGAGGAAAATTTTGTTTGCACTCCAATCACTTTTACAAATTAAGGAAAATTACCACAATTTTGTTTAGCTAAGGTTTCACACTGAGTTCAAGAAATTAGCTCAGCCATCCCAACAAAGTCAGCACTTTGTTAGTGAGCACTTGAAAAAATAATAGTCTATCTGGAGTTTTGTGGTGTGTACAAACGAAGCATAGAAAAAGCTATGATGCTTTATAGAAGTAGGCCAAGTGTTTTTAATTAGGATCATTGGTTCATTGTAAGTTTTGAAGAACAATCAAACTAGCAGATTAGCTGTTTCTTTTAAAGCTTGGATTTCTTGCCATTCATTTTTCCCATGAGAACTTCCACATAGCAGAGGCTTTTTTTTTTTTTTTTTTACAAGGCTCATTTTGGGCCTACAGGAAATGGACCAATTGGAACTTCTGATACTGTAACATTCCTCAACATCATTCCAATAGATGGGAGTTTTTCACAATGTTCTTCAGTGAACTCAGTGTTCTGGAACATATTACAAAACCACAGAGGCCAAATGTTTTCTCAGAGGAGTTTGGACTCTGTTTTTGGCCGAAAACATTTAGGCCTCACTTGATGCTTATTTACCCTGCTATTAAGAACAAGAAAAGGAGAAGAAGAAGAAAAAAAAACATCGGGTGTTGTGGGCGGTACAGAGGCAGCCAGGCATAGTTTCCTCTCTAGTGAAAATGTCCCTGCCCATTAATGGCACCATTTTGTGGTCAGGTCTCATTTAGAAGAAATTATTTTTAATCAGTGTTCAACAAAATATCCCCTCGAGCCACCTGGCTGCAAACTGTTTCTGGTTTTTTTTTTTTAGTTTTTTTTTTACTGCTAAGTACTCAAGTTTGAAATACCTAGTGACCCATTAATTTGGGCTTTTTACCCTTTTTTATTGCAACTGAAAAAACCTGATCTTAGAGTGCCTGCCTCATCCAGGAATGAAGGTGGCAGTCACCCAGAAAAATACCAGTTTTATAATTTAGGAAAGACATAAACCACTGATCCACCTTTTCTCTCTCTCTCTCTCTCAAAATGTATACGTTTTTTATTTAATATTTTGCTTGCTCTATCTCTAAATATGTACATATTTACACATTTTCAGCTTTAATTAAAAATATCTGAAGGGACTTAATATAGTGGTGAACAGAAGCACCTTGAGGGGAGTCATGCCCTGCCACCCTATGGTAGTCATGTATAGAGCAGAGTTTCAGACCTTAACTTTCAGACCTTAAATTTTTCTTCCCTACCTGGCAACTAACAAGCCTAAGCTTACAAAAGACACTCCATCTCTCAATGAACCACCCCTCCACCCCTCTCAGTGAACAGGACTTGGATGACGATAGTTGGATCTTGCAGGCAGCTTGCATCGCCACCCCAACCCCTTCACTGTGCATATGGAGACCACTCTCTGGAGTTTCGTTCTCTAGCAGGGGCTGGTTCCCCTAGGGTGCAGAGCACAGGGCCAATGTCCTAAATTGATTTATAGAAGGGACCACACTCTTGGGGGTAGTGGTGAGCTATCACAGCGTGACTTGGGAGATGCAGCAGATGTGAGATATTTTTCAGGTACCTCACAGAGTAGAAAGACTGTAAGGGTTTGGAATGACATACTTGTCTGTGGAGAGCTATGAGAGGAGTGAGTCGCAGAAACCAAGGTCTTTGAGAGATCTTAAACTCTTTCAAGGCAATATGGGTTGCTCTCTATGTTTCTGTCTTGCTCTCATTTGAAGTCTCATATTGTCAGAGTCTTAATTTTCTACAAACTGCCCATAGGTTTTTGGTGGCTGACTCTTTTGAAAATGTAGACCTTAAGGAAATTGGATTCAGCAACCTCAGTAACCAGAGGTGTCCACTGTTCACATATATTTGTTGTTAATGATGACTTTATTGCAGGTGAACAGAATAAGTGACATAGAATACCATTATGAATAAACAATAAAAACGACAGGGACATCTCAAAACCCTTGGGGTTTTCTGAAACTTGTTCTTTTCTACCAAATTAATTATGCCCATAAATTGTTGGACAATAGAATGTATTATTATTTGAAAACAAAATACTTGCTAAGCATTGCATGGCTTTAAAAGCTCAAGCTATTTTATTCACTTTTTGGAGGTAGAATCAATTCTTCAAAAGGCTCAATTCTTCATAAGGTCCCATGAATCCTTTTTTTTGCTCTGGGATTCTACTTTTGATCAACTGTGACGTTTCCAAATGAGTTTCTCCTTTGAAGTTACTGTAGTCTTTCCTGTTAAGAACTAAGGACCCATAGCATATGCTACAAAAATTTGGGAAACCTTTGGAAACTTTCAAAGCTATTAAAAATAACTTCCATCCTAAGAAAAAAATATTCCTATAATTATTGCTCCAAATCCCTCTTCAATAAGAGCTCTCTGTGAATGGAAAGAATATGTTTCAGAAGGATGCTTCTAGTTATTTGGAATGGCAGTTGTGCAAGAACACTCATTGCATGCCTATAATATTTAAGAAAATAGAATTAATATCCTGATGGATATTTAAAAAATTTAGCCCAGAACTTTTACTTTTTAATTAAAAAATGCAATAGAGGCCACAAACCCACCTTTTGGCACACAACAAGTAGAACAGGTCATTTATAATCACATTTTCTTTTCAGTTTTGTTAGAACAAAAGCCTTGATTTCAGGTCGAGACCATCATTCTCTAATTTTCAGTTGACAGTGAAATTTTATTCCTGAAAATATAGTTTCTTTAAATAATACTGAACATCAAGAAGAACATTATACACTCTAGAAGTAATGTTAACTGGCAAAATGAAATATTGATCTTGAAGTGTTGGTATTGAATTCACCCATTAAAAAAAGGATATGTAAAAAGATTGGGTCCCTGTTGTCCCATGTCATGGAAATATTTATATCTTGTTGTCATCCTTATGGGCTTTGCAATCATTACCTCATTCACTCCCGTAACTTCTTTATGGCGTCGAAGAGACAGCTAATTTTTATCCCCATGTTTCAGATGAGAAAAGTGAACCAAGGAGAGCTTAAATCAAATTGCTCAAGATCACAAAACAGTCATGGTTGAGAGTAGGTACTCTCCCAAGTGTTAGGACAGTACTCTGCACACAGTATGCACTCAATAAATACCACTGATTAAGTGATAGGAGAACTGAACTCAGCTTTCCTAAATCCAACCCAGCTGTTGTTTCACTTGACCACACTATGTACCATGTTAGTTACCATTAGTTACCTGTCCATTTGCACCTGAAAATGACTTCTCCCTTCTAATAACAGCAGATGCAAATACAAGACCATCCTTTAAAAATGGTACCTCTGTGTTTGGAAGATCTGTATCAGAATCAGAAAACCTCAGCAAAATGAGTCCCTTAAAAAGAAAAAATCAAGCAGATAATTTTCTCAGATGCAATTTACATTGGAAATGGCAGTGAAGCATTTGCACTCATTACCAGTGACATCACAGAAACATTCATCAGTATTTTTCAGAAAGGACATCCTTTAGAATGGCTCCTTCCACTAACTAGTTTGGCTTGGGTTTCCACCAACAGAAGAGTGTCCATTGAACATTTGACTAAGATTCTGCTTTAGCTGTGTCCTAATTGGAAAATGCCCCAAAAGAAAGACAATTTAACTTCTGGCTCCTTTGTACATGTTTTGAATATTACTCCAAATGAACCATTTAAACAAAGAGAGAAAACATTTGAAGCTGGGTGGTGTCCCTGGCCTATGTGATGGAAAGGGAAATCTGCAATCTCTATGGATTTAACAGAAAGGAGATTTTAACGAAATTTGAGCATGCCTGATATATGGTAATAGAATCACTGAACCCTAGTACTCTGGCATTTGTAAAGTTAAACACTGTCAGCACTATAATACGGACCAAAAAAAAATCACTAAAACTATACAATGTACCTGGATGACATCTGTAAAATGAAAGCAATTACAGCAAAGAATAAAGCCAGTTCTGAAGGAAACATTATTTTGCATATTTTATGCACATACTTTCCAAGAAATATGACCTTTATTTTCTGGTTGGAGTGGAGTGCAATCAGGACTCAAGCAGCCAGACTAGCTGGATCATTAAATGAGATATTTTCTCTGACATTAGAGACCTAAATAGGCACTAGGCCTTATTCACAACCTTGGATTCTTCCTGTCTGCTCTGAGTTACTAAGTGATAAGACCAAAAGGGAGATAAATCACAGAAATCCCTGTCCAAAGAAAACATATTGACTATGGCCAAGCAAACAGCAGACCATAACCAATGGTCCCATTCATCATTCATGTAATAGGGATATAAAGTATTTTCTGGTCATGAAATCATATAGAATAGAAAGGCAGATAAGCCTTTCACAAACTATGTGATTTGGTTATTAAGGGATGTGAACAATTTGTCCCAAAGCTTTAATCTTCAAAGAAGGCTACTATTTCTAAATTATAAATTTCTGGTAGGGCATTAGAAGGTTAGTAAGACTAAAAAAAAGAACTGGGAAAACTCTAATGTATTCAGTGGAATATTTGGTTTCAAAGCCAATAAGCAATTTGAGGATTTTCAAATTTCAAACCTTTCAATGGAATTAATTTATCCTTCTGTTTTCCAAATATGCCAAAATTTCCTGCCATATATGGGAAAATTAATCGTTTTTTTACTTTTCCTAGATTTTTTCAAAATCCTGTTGGATTATTTTATTATTTATCTGTATTTGAAATGTTAAAGAATTTTGAATTAATTTTTTTTCTGTTAATTTATTAGTCAATTAAATGTCTAGGTATCTAATGGAGATGGTTTATTATTTCACCTTCCCAATCAAGTCAATAGCGTATGCAAATGAGTTAATAATCCTCTGCAACTTTATGTAATAGCCGTTGAAGCCAAATTGAATTGGTTAAAGAACTCATCTAAAGTTCACACCACCATTATAAAGATAGTAAATTATTATTTTTTTACCCAACTTAAGTCAGCATGATAGCAAAAACGATATTATCTAGAATGTTACAGTAATAATGGTATTTACTGAATACCTACTGAGGCAAGGCACTATGTAAAGCATGTGTATAGTGTAATAATGGCAAAGGGCCATGACACATGGTTATCCATGGAGAAGCAGCATGGCATAGCGGAAAGAGCATGGGCTTGGGAGTCAGAGGTTGTGGGTTCTAATCCCGGCTCTGCCACGAATCAGCTGTGTGATTTTGAGCAAGTCACTGAACTTCCCTGTGCCTCATTTACCTCATCTGTAAAATGGAGATTAAGACTGTGAGCCCCACGTGGGTCAACTTGATTACCTTGGATCTACCCCAGCACATAGAACAGTGCTTGGCACTTAGCAAATACCGTCATCATTATTATTATCATTATGCTAAATATGTTTTTCTAGACTGGTTGAAATAAAATGACATAAAAAGACTAAAGGACTGGATACGTTTTTATTTGGAAGAGAAGAGTTTTGTATTTGGTAGTATTCATTTTATGTCATCACTGAACCCTCTGATGTAATTCAATATCTGTCCTTCCTTATGTCCTCATTTACTAACAGAAACACTTGTCACTTTCAATATCTAGTGTTTTCATGCCTTTTGCATAAGCATGTATCTATGCACAGAGTTACAATTTGCGAGTGTGATCTACTGGACAACAGTAATAATCCTTGAAAAGTCTAGATAATTTGAGTTTTCTGAATAATGCGTCTGATGACTAGAGTTGCTGCTTTGTTCATTACATTTTTCTGATTCCTAATACTTGCCCCCCTCACTATTTGAGGCCAACTGGTTTCTTTACTCCTTTACGTTTTTCAGCAATTTCCATGATGTGACACTTAGTTTCTTCTTCTAGAGCTTTTTCAATGGTATTTGCTTTGTGCTTACTATGTGTCAAACACACAGGTCAATTAGGTCAGACACAGTCCCTGTACTGCATGGGTCTCACAGTTTAATTAGGAGGGAGAACAGGTATTGATTCCACAGTTTACAATTGAGGAAACTGAGGCACAGAGAAGTCAAGTGACTTGCCCAAGGTCACACAGGAAACAATTGGCAGAATTAAGTTCCTTTCTTCTTTGTCTGATTTTACTCATGTCTGTAATTCATTTCCTTTTTCTGCACTCTGGAATACCCATCTTTAATTGTAGCTTTCATTTCCTCCTCCCTCTCTCATTTTTAGTGTTACCTGATATTTGGGCAAGGCTGTCCTGTTGTGAAAACATAATGGGATGACTGTTGACATCTCTGAATCTTGTGAATAATTCTAGTTCCCAAGGTTGAGGTTAAGAAGTAGCAATACAGTGCATTTTAGGAATCTTCAGAACCAAAATGTGATAAGAACTGATCCTTTGTGGCATTATGAATTGTGAGTAGTGCAACATGTGAGGAGTAAGGCAGTCATTGATTTCTTAGTGGGCATAATGGATGGCAATACTGTTTCATTTTGGAACTCAGTGCAGGTGCAGAATATCATCACATTCACTTTCTATATGAAAATCCATGCATTTCCTCTCTTCAGAAGGGTTACCTATACTTTTCACTAACACTGACAAAGGAAATTGAATAATGGCATATAGAAATACCGTCATCCTCCATGACTTTCAACTTCCCCTTGTGCTCATTGCTCTTTCTGACCACTCTCCCAAATGTAATCTTTCACCTTTTTCCTGTTAACATAAATTGTGGTTAACCTCTGTACATCTTGAGTTGAGACTTGAACTCTTACTGCCCTTGCACCTGGTCTTGGTCGTGATGGTTAGCATCCAGAAACTCTAACTTCCAGCAAAAATTGAGTTAATAGAGAGTCCTTTCCAGGTGGGTGTGTACAGACACACACACACACACACACACACACACACACACACATTCTAATTCTATGTGTTAAATTGTCTATATAGATTAAATAATTTACAGTTCACAGTTATAGCATTTCATTTAAAACAATGTGGACTTGTCTGAGCAGTAGTGGGGAGGTTTGTGCTGAAACAGCTCTGGATTCAGTTTGACCTGGGGAAATATACTGAGTGATCTTTTAGAATTTCACTTGCTGTGTTTCAGTTAAAACTGTCAAAGGACATGGACTAAAATTCCTACATGACACAGTAAAAATGTTAATGAGAGCTGCCAGGTTCACCTACTAATATTTATTGAGTGCTTATTGGGTGCTTTAGACTGTAAGCTAGGGTAGGGAGTGGTATTGTACTCACTCTCCTAGGCAGTTGGTACAGTGGTCTCTCAGAGTAAGCATTCAGTGAATACCATTGATTGATTGAAGAGCACTGTACTAATCACTAGGGAGACTATAATGCAACAGAGTTGGTAGACATCTTTCTTCAATACTTGGTACCCTAGTCTGGTAACTGAGAATCTAGGCTTTCATTCTGTTACTCAGTTTTCAAGCCACTTTGGGCTCTCCTCATTTCCATGTCTCAGGCTTTCCATGGGGGTATAATAATTACTGACCACTCCCTCTGTGAGGTTTAATTTCAAAGCCATTTTGAAATATTCACATTGAAAGAAAGACACTTCATAAATGGAAGAAACTTCAATATTGTCTTTCTTAGAGTATGGTTGACTTTTCATCAACAGTATGGTACTTATTAAGACACTATGTGTCAGGCATCATTCTAAATGCTGGGATGGATACAAGATAACCAGGTAGGACACAGTCCCTGTCTCTGTGGTCCTCACAGTCTAAGTAGGAGGGAGTGGGATTTAATCCTCATTGTACAGATGAGGAAATTGAGGCACAGAGTCATTAAGTGACTTGCCCAAAGTCACACAGCAGATCAGTAGGAGAGCTAGAATTAGAACCCAAGTCCTCTGACTCCCAAGATTTAATCCTCATTGTACAGATGAGGAAATTGAGGCACAAAGTCATTAAGTGACTTGCCCAAAGTCACACAGCAGATCAGTAGGAGAGCTAGAATTAGAACCTAAGTCCTCTGACTCCCAGGCTTGTGACCTTTCTACTAGACCATGCTGGTTAAAAAGTGCCTGGGAATTGGATAAAATCTGGCCCCCAGATTAATGTATTAAATTAACTGTATCTCCTGGGTTAATGTTGTACCCTCAAATACGCAGCAAACTCCTTTGTGATGAAATTTTGTATACTCCTGCAACTAGAATTAGATGTTGCATGGCTTAGTGGATAGAGCCCCAGCCTGGGAATCAGAAGGACCTGGGTTCTAATAATCGCTCCACCACATGTCTGCTGTGTGACGTTGGGCAAATCACTTCACTTCTCTGTGCCTGTTACTCATTTGTAAAATGAAGATAAGAGTGTGAACGCCAGGTGCAACAGAGACTGTGTCCAACCTGATAACCTTGCAATAATAATAATAATTATGGTATTTGTTAAGTGCTTTTTATGTGCCAAGCACTGTTCTAAGCTCTGGGGTAGATACAATAATAATAATCATGGCATTTATTAAGCACTTACTATGTGCAAAGCACTGTTCTAAGCGCTGGGGAGGTTACAAGGTGATCAGGTTGTCCCACGGGGGGCTCACAGTCTTAATCCCCATTTTAGAGATGAGGGAACTGAGGCACAGAGAAGTGAAGTGACTTGCTCAAAGTCACACAGCTGATAATTGGCAGAGCTGGGATTTGAACCCATGACCTCTGACTCCAAAGCCCGGGCTCTTTCCACTAAGCCACGCTGCTTCCGTGTGGCTTGTGTCTGCCTCAATGCTTAGAACAGTGCTTGACACATAGTAAATGCTTAACAAGTGCCATAATCATTATCATTATGAAACTTGTCAGGTAGTTCTATGACTATTGTACAGTATCTCATAAAAGAAAAATCGAGTTGAATTTCAACAAAATATGGATGGTACTTATCATTCCTCTTCCCCACCCAACACACACTCTATAATAAAGGAACTCAGGAACTCCTTAAACCAAATAGTTTCTATTTGTCATTAACTCTTCAGAAGGAACCTTTTCTCTTGAGGAAGAAGATTTTGCTCTTTGTGAGATTAAGGAAAGGTTTGGTTATCAGTCAGTACTATTTATTTAGCACATTCTAGGTGGATACCACTGTACTGGGAACTTGATGTTGTGCAATAAAGGTACCCTACATCATCTCTGCCCTCAAAGAAAGTCATTAAAGTAAATTAATTATTGAAAGTAATAAAGAATATAAGATGTATATAAGTGAATTGGGGGACTTGAAGGTTCTTTAGTGCTTAGGTGGTGTGGCTCATTGTTGGCAGGGAATGTATCTGTTTTATCATACTTTCCCAAGCACTTAGTACAATGCTTTGCACACAATAAGCACTCAATAAATAAGATCAAATGAATGAAGTGCTGAAGTGGCACTTAACAGGAATGTGAACTAGGGAGATTAGTAAATTGGTAATTAGTGATCTAATTAGTACATTAGTAAATTGGGAAGGCCTCCTGGAGGAGATGTGATTTCAGAAAGGCTTTGAAGATGGGGAGAGCTTTGGTCCATCGGCTATGAATGGGAGGGAGTCCCAGGCTGCCAGGAACAGTTAGAGGTAGGAAAAACATGAAGTAGACTCAGAGAGTAGTTTAGATGAAGAGTGCAGTGTTCCTGCTGAGCTAAACTGCAGGAAACTCAGTGGCAGCACGAAGAAGCAGGTCAGGTGTAGAGAGGCAGACAGAGACAATGGGAGAGTAAGGATAAATTCAACCCAGATGCACACACTGCAGACTCACAGTAGGCCCACAGACATACAAGGACGCACACAGCATGATACAAACATGCATGCACACAAAGAAGCAGATACCAAATTATGTATTGTTCTGAAATACTAATTGACATGATTTTGTTTGAGACCTAATCTTGTGGCTTTATTTAACTTAGTGAATCAAATAACTTGCAGCAATTCCTATTATAAAGCATTATAAAGAACAAAGGTCTCCTGACTCTAAGGCATGTGCCACCCTTCTCTTTGTGTGAAAGATACAAACAAAAATAAAGAGAAGTAAGGTTTATTAACCTAGCAGTCTTTCTTCAGATGACAGAACTTATCTAGGTAGCACTCATCTAACACATGAAGGGACACTGGGGCCCAATGGAAAGAGCCTGGGCCTTGGAGCCAGAGGACCTGGGTTCTAATCATCATCATCATCAATCGTATTTATTGAGCGCTTACTATGTGCAGAGCACTGTACTAAGCGCTTGGGAAGTATAAATTGGCAACATATAGAGACAGTCCCTACCCAACAGTGGGGTTCTAATCCTAGCTCCACCATTTACCTGCTGTGTAACTTGGGCAGGTGACTTAACTTCTCTGTGCTTCAGTTCCCTCATCTTAGAATGTGAGCCCATTTGGGACCTGACGATTTTATATCTACCCCAGTGCTTAGTACAGTGCTTGGCATATTGTAAGCACTTAACAAAACCATTGTTATTATTATCATTCCTCCCTACACATATGTATATCCACTCAATTTATTTATTTTAACCTGCAGAGTTTCAAATATTTTGTGCTGTTTTCCCCATGAGGTTGTAGCTTCTTGTTGGCAGAGAATGTGTCACTTCCTTTTTCACTTTGCAAGTTTCAAATTTTGTGCACTCTACCAAGTATGTGCTCAATAAATGGTGCTGCTGTTACTCCTCCTCCTCCTACTACTAAATTTCCAATTTGGTACCCATTAACATTAGGAACAACTTAACATAGTAACTTTTCTTTATGTTGTATTCTAAGCTATTGGATAAGTATGAGCTATATTTTAGTGGTAGCTGAAAGGAGTTCATGGGAGGGTATAGGTAATCAGCGCAAAAGGCTCTATAGAAATGGAAGTTAAATGGACATTAGGAATTTAATATTTTTCCCCAAATAAGACTGGATTAATTTACACATACCTAAATGAGCACATTCAAAATACCCAAGAACTTAAAAATTAAGGGGAAAATTACTGGGCCAGATTTTGCTGTTGCCAAACTTACTTGAACAATAGTTGAAGGTTCCCTGCCTAGACTGTTTGGCTCATTCTTCAGCTTAAATATGTTCTCCAATTAATTGAAAAGGTTTTCTAACCTTTGAGTTAACCCCTCAGGAAGAGGAGATGGTTATCATGCTTGATTTTTATGGGCCTTTCTGTCTGAGAAAAAGAGTAGAAAGTTGACTTACCTACTTTCTTCTGCATCCTTCAGTAAAACTCATATTTCACTTGACTCCAGTGAAATTTAAAAAAATGTATGAATAAGTCAAATAACAAATGGTGAAACTGAGTCAGAAAATGTAGATGTGGAAACTTTAACAATCCTCTGGGACAAATCTGTAGGGATAAATTAAGGAGTTGGGAGTTTAGACATTCATTAGTCTCTGATGAAGACTGGTGATGTGTTCACAAAAAGCTGTAGGCCAGCAAGATAACCCCTTTTTTTTTCTTTTTTTCTTTTGTTGTTGTCCCATTCTCCCTGGGCTGCACCAATCAAACCCTGTAGGGCCCATGTAACAAGGCCCTTTTCTCTTTTTATTTGCCTCCTTTATATCTTATGGCATCTGTGAATCTCGGTGATTTCTCTCCTCAAGCCTCTGAACATGCAGGTTCACATGACAACCATAAATTTTAGCTCCTCAACATTTCCTGGGGATATAAGATGGTGTTGTTTGTTTGTTTCCTGGAAAAAAATATAAAACTCAAATTTGTTTTTTGGGACACCAGTCAATCAGTGGCATTTATTGAGTGCTTACTGTGTGCAGAGCATTGTACTAAGCACTTGGGTAAGTACAATACAGCTGGTATAAATTATCACTGCCCAAAAGGAGTTTACAGTCTACAAAGGAAAAAAGACGTTAAAATGAATTACAGATTGGAGAAATAGTAGTGAATTAGGATATGTACATAAGTGTTTTGGACCGGGTTGAGAGTCAAAGGGCTTAAGAGGTACAAAGCCAAGCACATAGGTGATGATGATAATAATGGTA
Source organism: Tachyglossus aculeatus (assembly GCF_015852505.1). Taxonomy (NCBI): domain Eukaryota; kingdom Metazoa; phylum Chordata; class Mammalia; order Monotremata; family Tachyglossidae; genus Tachyglossus; species Tachyglossus aculeatus. The sequence continues at coordinate 31,703,584 of NC_052101.1, forward strand.
CTTGTTAAACACTTACTATGTGCCAAGCACTGTTCTAAGTGCTGGGGTAGATACAAGTCATTTGGGTTGGAAGCAGTCCCTGTCTCACATGAGGCTTACACTCTTAATCCCCATTTTACAAATGAGGTAACTGAGGCCCAGAGAAGTTAAGTGACTTGCCCAAGGTCACACAGCAGACATATGGTGGATACAGGATTAGAACCCAGGTCCTTCTGGTTCCCAGGCCTGTGCTCTGATAGCTTAATCAGGGATGGTCTAGCTCCCGTATGTGCTGGACAGGTAATATTAAGGTGTTAACAATGCTCATTTGTGGCTGAGAGGAAACAAGGCCAGTAAATATGAACAAATATTCAAGTAATGAAGTGGACAGAAACAGGAAAATTTAATTTTATAACTTGATCTGCTTATTATAGAGAAGATCACTAGACAACAATTCCATTTAATCCTCTAACAAAATATAGGCCTTTCTCGATTGCTTTCTGCTTCTTAGTACGTTTTAAATGCCTATCCTTCATAACTTGCCTACAGTGTTTCCAAAGTGTAAAGTAATTTTTTCTTTGGCTTCGCCCCAAGCTTTGATGGGAAATGGGAAGTCCTTTTAGTACATCCTAATTGCCTATATTAAATATATATGTATGTAAATGGAGACTTACATGTAAATGGTGTACCTGAATGCTTTAAAGAATTGAGTCTCTATATTCCAATATGGCTTAGCCAATCAGAATAATGTACTCTCTTTTTTATTGGGTGCTACTTAGAATAGTTTATTACATTATTAAGGACATGTTACAAGAAGCACATTGTTTTTTAAGATTCATTGATTTAAGCACAACTATTCTTGTTAAGTTTCTTAGACTTTTACATAAAAAGAGAGAAGCCTATAAAAAATTATGATATCTTCATGTTATATAGCAGTCTATAATATAATATATCCCATTGTCTAAAGCAAGCACAAAAAATGTATAATGAGTTTATTAGAATGACTGTTTTTGAATTCAAAGATCTCATGTCTAATTAGACTTAATGGATTTGAGTAATTCCCTAACAGAATTTGTAGTTTAATTTGGCAGGGTTATTTCTTGTCCTCTGGCCCTTAAAATTTTTATTTTTATTTTGGCAGCGTTAAAAAGAAATGAGAGTGCATCATTGTGCCTAATGATAGAATGGTTGTAATGAAAAATAGAGTGGTTATTACAAAGTTAATGTGAATTACCATGTAATTACACTGGCTGAACTGTAATGATTATTCAGTTACTGCTGTGCATTTTCTTCAAAATAACATATATTCTTTCATAGTAAGTAGAGAATTAACTCATGTTGTTCCAAAACTCTACGAGGGGGCTCTTCAGAGCTCTTTCTTCAAGTGTAAGTCATACTAATATTACCATCTAAGTAGCTAAGCATAGAACAAAACTGTCAGCAATGCAGGATATGAGTTAACATGATTTGATTTGCTGATGTTTTAAACACTTAGCAGGAGACAGCTATAGAAGCCAATTAAATCACTCCAAGGTGCACTGTTATCTGCTTTGTGAGAACCAATTTAAGTGAATTACATTGGCCCTTTAACTGAGGAGAAAAAGCATTAGGAATGAAATTTCAGATGCACTGATCGAGTCCCTCTTCTTTTGTGTTTTTCAGCATTGGGCTCCTTAACATTTTTATTTTAGAAGCACAGTATTATTTAACATTTTTTCTATGATCATTCTCTTTTTGCTATTGATTATGTTGTGCCTCTAACCATGGTATGGTATCCAAAAGAGTAAAAAAAAAACCAAAAAAACCCATGTTGGTACATTCAGTACCTTTCAGATACTGCATCTTATTCAGTGTACCGGAATTCCCAGTTTAAAGTAATCACAAAATTTATGGGGAAACGGATAAAAAAGGTTGTAAAATATTGATTTGGGGAAAATAATAACACAACTCATCTATAATAAGAAGAAAAATGAAGCAATAATTCAGGGGGTATCGAGCGGCCTGCCGCTGGGAGTATTGATCTGGTGCTTTAGTGTATGAGATCGCACCTGAGATTGGCCTGAAAGAAAGCACTGCATTCCTCTGCTCATTATTTCACAGATACCATCGCCTTGTTACATGGACCCTGCAGAGTTTGGATTGTTGCAGCAGGGAGAGGGGACCACAGTAAAAAAAAAACAACCAAAAAAACAAAACAAAGCAACATAAATCTATATCACCTTAAAACCACAGTGACTGGCCTTAATAACCCACTGGTTTTCTTTTTGCAAGTTCCTCATTGTGTTATAGTAGCTAATGACTCTCCTATACTGTGTACCTTATTTGGTTCTCAAACTGCTTTTCACCTTGTAATTGAGCACCTTATATCTCAGTGGTATTTCTGCCATAGACTGGGCATTAGTATCTAAGGGATTTTTAATAACTTAGGTATTCTAATGTTTTTAAGTTATAGCCCTCATGCTGAATTTGTAACAATTCTTCTTGTACTTTTAAAATATAAGCAAAGATATGGGGTAAAGTAAGTATTTTTCATTATGAGTCTCTTGGAGATTGTGTTATATCTATGTTGCTACGCACCGGTTTTAGGGGTCTTTATAGGGACATTTTGCACAGTGCAATTAAATGGCAAGAACAGGCAAATCAATTAAAGCTAAATAGTTTAATTTCTAAGTACAAATGTATAGAACATGTATTTCTGTGACTAGAAAGCTTTCTTTTTGTGCTCTGAAGTATGGTAGGTTCATTCTCCTCCCCTCTGTCATCTGCCCCCACTCTCCTTCCCCAATCTCATGATTGTTATGTAGAAATATGAGCCAGATCAGATATATGTGTACTCAACAAATCCAGCCTCCTAAAATGTCAATAAGCATTGATCAACGTGATTGTGCTGGATCCTTACATTTGTTTTTTTAAGGCTAGATGATGGAATATGTGAAATTGATGCTTAAATATTGATAGAGAAAAAAAGAGAGATAGAGCTAAACATTACGACCATGAAAACTCCAACCAACGGGGCTATTAAAATGGCGTTAAATAAACTGCAAAGGATGACTGTCTTTTTCCCTATAGTATGATGGAAAGTCATCACAAGATCTTAACTGTAAATATTGAAATTGCAAGATGTTTAGTATAGTTAGTAAGACATTGTTAAAGTGTACAAATCATTTTAACTTTGTCTTTTAATTTTTGGGATTTATTGGTTGTAAAGGCAGCGAATATTTATATGCATTTTTAAACATTCACAAAACATAGAGTTGCTAAACTGCATAGAGTGGAGAGAAATCATCACTATGAAGTAGGATGATTCAGGCAATGTGGTGATAAATATAGTAGTGACATAACATTATCTCATCTCTTTCAAGTTTAACATGTTTGAGTCATGATTATCAAGTGTAACACATGTACAGTTGTCCAAGTTACTTTGGGAATAATCGCATTTTACAATACAAGGACCAGAAAAACTGTGCTTGTGCAGGTGCACTGACTGATGTATCACCTCAACTTAAATAAACACATATTACTCATTTTGCCATTGCCCTTAATTTTTTGTAATGAAAGAAAAGTGGCAAGCAACAAGAAAGCAATTAATTGCTACAATGATTACTGAGCATCTCTAGCTCCTAAATTAAAAAGAACATTGAGATTGCCTTTCTAATAATTCATAACTTGTGTTTATAGCTGATATTTTATAAATGACAAATACAGCTGGATTGTTTTGAAATGTCTCTTAGTTTTTCCCCATTGGAGAAGGGTTTGTCAAAATAAACCTCTGGCTGTACTATTCTTATTTGGCTTTGTCACCATAAATTCATGAAGATAAATGATATAACTAACTCATTACCACTCTTCTCTGCCTTAGCATCTTTTCATTTGAATTGGGTCGGCCAGAGGCAAAGCCACTGTCAGTATAAATATGTGCTGGGTGCTTTGGGTTCATGGAGGGCTAATTTGCTCCTTTTTCTAGGAAGGTTTATGTGGCATGAATAAAGGAAAACACTGATTTACTTAAGATCCACCTCTCTCCAAGTCGGTGTTTCCCAGAAGGATTATGTAGGAGGAAAAGGGAAGAAAGGAAAAGTATAGAAAGGCCAGGGAAAGGAAGAGGAGGAGGAGAATGAGGAAGAAGGACAGTGGGATGGATGTTGAAACTGGCCGGTTTGTACACTCAGGCCCCATTCCTATTTCTTTTCCCTTCCCCAATACTCCCCACTCATAGTCATCTGGGGTTTTGCACCTATGTTTTTTGGATGACACCCTGAAATTAGATTAAACCAGGATTTACGGTGGACTTAAAAAAATTCTCAAGTTTGCTATAGGGTTTGTGAAGCTACCCATACGTTGGTCTAGCTAAGATTACAACCTGAAACCAAACATTTTTCCCAGATTAAAATTTTGTTCTCCCAATACTTTCCATTTATGAGACCCTGCTCTAGGCTTCCTTCAACCTACTCTTTAGTCACTCTGTTAGTACTCTGCACACAGTAAGTGGTCAATAAATACGATTGAATGAATGAATGAGGGAAGCCTCCCTAATCCTATAATACCTTTTTCTAGCCTATCATTTTAGGAGCCTACAGAACTCCACTTTTACAGATGAGATTTCCATATTCCAGGTGTTGCAGTCCTCCCTTAACTCTGTTGTGTTTCCTCTGACTGGCTCATTAACTTTATCAAAGAACACCAGACATAAAGATATTAATTTTCTTTCAAATCTATATACCCTCTGAGAGTCACCCAATTTTTTTTCATATCTCGGCACTTTTGCTTGTAGTTCCAGCTGATGCTAGGAAGATCTAGCGCATTTAAAAATGAACAAACAAAAGAGGGGGGTCAAACCTATTCAATCCGAAAATCAGCTTCAGTTCAAGGGAACTTACATTTTGGACTAGAGGGTTGGATTGGTTCTTATTTTATCTATCCTCACTCCCCTTTCCCTGGCATTGATCTTTACAGTATTCACGTGTGCAGTCTTTGTGTGGATGAACCTATGAACCTTATTCATGAATCTTCACTCAGCTACAAGAACAATCCCACCCCACCCATCCGTTTCAGTTTGCCTTTACCTCTCAATTAGGATATTCCTTCAGTACTCCAGAATCCCAGAACAAGTGGCTTCACAAAGTAACCTTTTGCACTATTATTTCTGTCCTTAGAATTTGAGGATATTGCTTTTTCTTATCTTGGCATGAAAGAGCCAGACAATCCCTTGAACTCTGCTTCATGGAAGCCTGGTTGCTTTAAGGCCACTGAAATTAGCAAAGCTTGACATCACCCTTCCCAACTGGAGCATTAGGACACTTTTGATTATTAAGTGTTAGTTTTTAATTAGTTAAGCCTTGTATAATAGTTGTCAGGTTGGTGCTCCTTCTCTTTACATGTAGGGAAACAAAGCTTGGTGAACTTAGCCAACTTTCCATTGAGTATTCATCGAATGATGTCAGAGCAATGCCCCACATTCTTGAGTTACTGTTCCCTAATCCAGCACTCAGTGAGGGTACCCTACATCTCACTTCTGTGCACCACACTTGGAATACACGAACACAGCATAAACAAGCTCAGGATTATTCTTCCTGCTCTTTGCCATGAATTTAAAGTACTTCTTGCAGCACCATTTTTATTCAAATATATTGTTAGAGGAGTTGGGACGGTAACATATGAATATGTGGTTAGTGAAATTTCATTACCTAATTAAAGCTCAGAGGGCAGGGCTGATCTACAGATGTGTCCATTACCAACACTGACGATTGGGTAGAAGAAAGAAATGTACCGAACTTAAAGCTGAAAGAAGAATTCATGTTTGCTTATTGTGATGTCTCCAATAGGATAGTGTTACTGCTGATAATTTATTAGGGTTTTTCATAATAACTTGTGAGATACTATTCAGTTTATTAGGATTTTTGATTACTGGGACTATAGATCATGAGTTCTGAGTATTCAAAAGCCCCAAGATATAGGATAGTACTCCAAATGCCAAGGTGGGCACTGTAACAGCCCAGGGCAATCTCTACAAGCTATGCTACGGAGGGACATATCTAGGCTGTGCCTGATTTGACTATGTTTTAACTACCCCAGCATACATAGGTGCCCAATAAATATAATTCTAATTTTATAATATTCTAGGTCTTCGAAGGGTCTACTTCCCCCTCTACTTTCCATCTACACCTACTCCCTTGGAGAACACATTTAGTCCCCTGGCCTCAAATACCATTTCTATCTGCACATTTCCCATATCTACCTCTCCAGCCCCAACATCTTTCCTTAAGGACATTTCTACCAGGATGTCCCGCCGACACCTCAAACTAAACATGTCCTACAGTGAACCCCTTATCTTCCCACCCAAATCCTGTTATCCTCCTGTCTTTCCCATCACTGTAGACAATAGTGCCATCCTCTCTATCTCACAAACCTGTAACCTTGGAGTTGTCCTTGACACATCTCTCACTCATTCCACCTACTTATTGAAACCGTCACCAAATCCTGTTGGTTCTACATTCACATCATTGCTAAAATCTGCCCTTTCCTCTCCATCAAAACTGCTCTTACAATGATAATAATAATAATAATGATGGCATTTATTAAGCGCTTACTATGTGCAAAGCACTGTTCTAAGCACTGGGGAGGTTACAAGGTGATCAGGTTGTCCCACGGGGGGCTCAGTCTTAATCCCCACTTTACAGATAAGGTAATTGAGGCACAGAGAAGTGAAGTGACTTGCCCAAAGTCACACAGCTGACAATTGGCAGAGCTGGGATTTGAACCCATGACCTCTGACTCCAAAGCCCGGGCTCTTTTCACTGAGCCACGCTGCTTCCCAAAATGATCCAAACATTTATTTTATCCCTCCTCGAGTACTGGAGCTGCCTTCTTGCTTACCTCTCGGCCTCCTGTCTCTCCTCACTGTAGTCTATATTTAACTCCGCTGCATGGAATATTTTTCAAAAAACGGTTCAGTTCATATCTCCACATTCCTCAAGATCCTCCAATGGTTGCCCATCTACCTCCTCATTCATTGTCATATTTATTGAGTGCTTACTTTGTGCAGAGCAATAGAAACTCCTTACTAGTGCTCATCAGTTCACCTTCTACCTTACTTCACTGATCTCTCAGCCTGCACATTCCACTCCTCCTCCCACCTCGTTTATCTCCTCCAAGACATTATCCCTTATTAAGCCACCTTTTCCCTGGCTCGCTCTCCCTTCTGCATCATCTGTACACTTGGATGTGTGACATTTGAACATTTGTTATTCGTCCCAACCCTAGAGCAATTATGTACATATATTTAAATCATATATTATAAATTATTTATTTATATCAATGTCTGTGTCTCCCTATAGACCGTAAGCTCATTATGTGTTGGGAACCTGTTTGATAATTCTGCTGTATTATATGTACTCTTCCAAATGCATAGTATAGTGCTGTGCACATAATAGGTGCTCAATAAATGCCATTGATTGATGATATAATTATAATTAGTTGAGGTCTTTCTAAGTTCTGCCCTTTCCCGCCGGAAAAAATAATAATAAAAAAAAACTTTGACCAGGTTCCCTGTTTTCATATCAGTAGCAGAATGATGGAAGATTCATTTACAACTTTTCCAGGTACAGAAGATCCCTGGTGTGAATGTTAGTAGTCTTAGGGGTTTTTTTGTTTGGATTTCTGTGTGTGTGTGTGTGCTATCATTGAATAGACAATAGAATACAAAGATGAGTGAAAATTTGATTAATTTACAAAAAGCTCAAAGTACTTAATTGAGATAAATTTGAGCTAAATCACCTTTTTTCCTAGAAGATTAGGCATTAGAGGATGAACTATTTGCCAATTTTGTTACTTTTCACTGTAGATAGAGACACATCCTAAGGGTCTGGGCAAAATTGATGACCCTAGCTTTTCCTTTTTCTTTTTGTAGATATTTGCATTTTGTTTATCATCATTCCCTTATAATGCTGTAGAAATCTATTTAAATGGTCTCAGGTCGAGTTGATTTTAATACTATTTTTACAATTTATGGCTTTCTCTGATAAAGATGGTAGTGGACACAGCACTTTCTTATTAAAAGATTTCCGGTTGTCCATGTACTATATTGACTTCCACTCATGTTTTTTTTTTCTTTTTAGCTGTGGCTTGCTAAACTAGAGGGAGAAAGACTAGCTCAATTGTATTACCTTGTCAAATTTGCTTGGAGCATGTTTAGATAAAAATTACTTTATGCTTTTCTTAGTACATTTCATGATTCCCTTTTTCCAAGCCATCTTTTCTAAATTTTGTACTTTATTATTCTTACGGTGTTGAAAGAGAAAAAACAAACTCAAGTCCATAATTCACTTTAAAGAGTATACTCTTTCTTTCCATTTTGTTGTTAAAACCAAATTGTGTGCAATTTGTAGGAAATTGAAACCACATTTTTCACTTAACTTTCCAAAATTAAAATTTATGAGGAAAAAGAAGCAATAAAGCAGTTACAATCTGGTCATCTATAATTATCTATGTGGTTTGAGTAGTTCCACATTTAAAGAAAATGACAGCAAAAGTTTATCAAGGTCCTACAACCATAGAAATTTCACTTCTCTTTTATTATTTTGGAACAAAAAATTCACAACATTGCTGTACCTTAAACTAGGAGCTTAATATCAACTAGGTTGAAAATATGTGCGATAGTTTAAACTTTAATACTGTAAAGATTTCAAAAATTCCATTTTCTTATTCATTCAATACAAAATTTTGGTAAAACGTTTTCCTTCAATGAGAAGATAACACCACTGATGGTAAGACTGAACTCAAGAATGTGGGTGTCACACTGTGAATTTCTTGCACAGCTTCATGCTTCCATGAAAATGCAATTTTTCTGGCCCCTTGCAATTTTGAGTCAGACAGTAATATTTGAAAGATAAAATGTTGCTTAACTGCCAGCAGGACATGGGCTTAAGTTGTTTTGTTGGGTTTTTCTGCAGTAGTGGTGATGGTTTGCCCTGTACACACAGTCCCTCTTTGGGCCCAGCAATAGCCTTTGTGAGACAGCTGGGAGAACAGATTAATCTGAGGTTACAGAATAATTTACGATACTTCAACAGCAACAGACATTACAATGTCCTCACCCATCTTGTAAGATAGAGCATTTCATTGAGACTGGTTTAGAATAGGTGGGGAGAGTCTTTGCCTCTTTCTTGTACAAAAAAATAGACTGGTGGAGGCAAAAGCAAGAAATAAGGAAGAAAGCAAAGAACAGCAACAAATGTTACAAATCTAATTTATATTTCACCAATTAAATAAAACTCTCTCTACCTTCCATGGCTAGTATAGACTAACAAAACTTACTATTAACAAACTTACTAGTTTAAATTAATTTTCTTGATCTTCAGTAGCTCTGATATTCTCTTGTCAAGTGGCACATAGCATCATAAAATCCCAGTACTGAGAAAATGCTCTATGTTCTACTATTTTATATTCCCTTTTATATACCCTACATTTATGATCTCTACTGAGAGAAAGTTCATATGAAGGTATGTTAAGTGCCTCAGTGAGCCAGATCACAGAATGCCCCTTCTCTCATTATTACTTTGGTCATAAAAGAAAATTTTCTTCATGATTTAATACTGAATCATCGATTCCAGAGGACACTGGGTCTTTTTCAACTAATAATAATGATATTAATGATGGTATTTGTTAAGCACTTACTATGTGTGATGCACTGTTCTAAGTGCTGGGGGAATACAAGGTGATCAGGTTGTCCCTTGTGGTGCTCACAGTCTTAATCCCCATTTTACAGATGAGGTAACTGAGGCACAGAAAAGTTAAGTGGCTTGCCCGAGGTCACACAGCTGACAAGTGGCGGACCCGGGATTCAAATCCATGACCTCTGACTCCCAAGCCCAGATTCTTTCCACTGAGCCATGCTGCTTCTCTAGAAACTAGAAACAAATATTCCCGCAACATTACTTGTGAGAATCTAGTCAAGATGTCTAACACATCAGTAGTAAGCAGCGTGGCTCAGTGGAAAGAGCCCAGGCTTTGGAGTCAGAGGTCATGAGTTCGAATCCCGGCTCCACCACAAGTCTGCTGGGTGACCTTGGGCAAGTCACTTTACTTCTCTGAGCCTCAGTTCCCTCATCTGTAAAAATGGGGATGAAGACTGTAAGCCCCACGTGGGACAACTTGATCACATTGTATCCCCCCCCAGTGCTTAGAACAGTGCTTTGCACATAGTAAGCGCTTAACAAATGCCATTATTATTATTAGTAGTAGTAGTAAAGCAATATCTTGGTTCATTTATAGGCCAATTGATCAATCATATTTATTGAGTGCTTACTACGTGCAGAGCACTGTACTAAATGCTCAAAAGGAGTACAACAGAGTTGGTAGACACATTCAAAGGCCTCAACAAGCTTACAGACCAGTAAGTAAACTGACTGTCCTGGAATATTATGAATATGGTTTCATTGCTCTAAATTTTAAATTCAGTGTGCCTCTGAATATACCTATATCATTATTAGGGGTTACAGCGTGGCTTAGTGGATAGAGAATGGGCTTGGGAGCCAGAGGATGGGGGTTCTAATCCCAGCTCTTCCACTTGTCTGTTCTGTGACCTTGGGCAAACCACTGAAGTTCTCTATGCCTCGGTTCCCTCATCTGTAAAATGGGAATTAAGACTGTGAGCCCCTCTTGGGACAACCTGATTGCTTTGTACCTGCCCCAGTGCTTAGAACAGTGCTTGGCACACCGTAAGTGCTTAACAAATACCATTATTATTATTATTATTGTTGTTATTATTAATCATATTTATTGAGCACTTACTGTCTGCAATGCACTGTTCTAAGCTATACATCTGTTCTTTAGGATTTGTAGGTATATATGCTACTGATAATGAGATTTGATCAGTGTACATGAATGTGATTGACAAAACTGATGTATAATTATGGAAGCATCTTGACCTAGGGAAAAAAGCAGACCTGTATCTTAATCCCAGCTCTTTTGCCTGCCTGCTCTATGACCTTGGGCAAATTACTTAACATCTCTGTGTTTGTTTCATCAACTGTAAAATGGAGATTCAATACCTGTTTTCCCTCCTACTTAGACTGTGAGAGACCCATGTCAGGGACTGTTTCCTACCCTAGCTTTTAGAACATAGTAAGAACTTAACAAATACCATAATAGTAATAAATTGTGTATATTGTTAAGACTGTCCATTTCTGTACTGGACCAGAATGGCCACAGATAATTTCTGACCTTATTTTTGTTTCTCCATCTTGGTGTGGCAATTTAATATAATACAATAATAATAATGATGGCATTTGTTAAGTGCTTACTATGTGCAAAGCACAGTTCTAAGTGCTGGGGAGGATACAGGTGATCAGATTGTCCCACGTGGGTTCACAGTCTCAATCCCCATTTACAGATGAGGTAACTGAGGCATGGAGAAGTGAAGTGACTTGCCCAAAGTCACACAGCTGACAAGCGGTGGAGCTGGGATTAGAACCCATGACCTCTGACTCTCAAGCCCAGGCTCTTTCTACTGAGCCATGCTGCTTCCTTAGTTTACTTCAAACCTCTGCTCTAAGGGAGTCACTCCACTTCTACCTGCTAGACGATAGAAACTTCTGTTGCTATCTCTCAGTTCTGCCATATAGTCAATATTTTTGAGCATTTTCTGTGTACAGAACACTGAACTATGTGCTTGCAAACATACTAAGATAGGATCCCTGCTCATGAAGTGCTTAACCATCATTTAAGGTTGTTTCTCATTGTGTTATTAAAATGTTTCTTTCTCCCTCATCAGCTCACCATATAGCTGCTCAAGTATTCTGCTAATGTTCATTCTCCTCACATGCGCTACCCACCATAGATGTAATGGGATGAGCATGCTTTGGTACTTAATTATGAGTGCTGGGCACATAGTAAGCGCTTAACAAATGTCATTATTATTATTATTATTATTATAACGGGGTTTATTATTTATGGCAGTAGTACAATAAATATCCTTCTTTTATCCCCCAATATTTTGAATGTAGGTTTGATGTGTGGTGGGGATTTAAAAAATATAATTTGGATTTATTTTAATTTTTTCATTTCATTTTAATCTGCACTAAAATATTTACTACCTCAGCAAATGGATGAAATAAAACATGTACCCATCAGTACATACAAGTTTTCAATTACCCTAGATAATTATAGCTAGTCATAAAGTAAGCAGATTAAGTTGCCTTGTATATTTAATATCATCACCCATACCTGGGTAATGTATTAGTGTTAGTCTATCAGAACCCCTATTTTGTCATCCACCTATAAACTGGATTCATTTTTGATAATTACCTTTGCCACTAAATTGTTTATCTGTTCAGTTAGAAAGGAGTTTGCAGGGAATCCAGAAATCAATAGTTATAAAGTAAACACAGACAACTGAATCTCAGAACCCACTTTACTAAAGTCAAGTCCAATGGGACTTGTGGAGAAGGCCACAGACAACCCCTGATTTGGAATAGACCTTCTTTCAGAATTGCTCTGATGTTTTATAATGTACTCTTGTTGACTTTTGAAATTAGAGAAGAATCCTAATGATCACAACAGAGCCTTCCCTTTGGAAAGCTACAGAAACAGATTTCAGTTTCTCTGTTTTCTTGTCTTTTGGCTATTTGTATATCCCACAGAGGTGATCACTTTGCTGATTTTGGATCTAGATGAAGTGAAGTTATTTTTGATAAAGTGAGGGACTTATGGAAGGATTGTGGAGATGTTGGACCAATAATGAAGCAGTTAAAAATAGAAAGTTCCCAATCTCTCCTGCTAACAGCGAGGCAGGCACTCTGCAGAGATTCAGCAGCTGTAAGGTCAGTGAATTTCTAGATCTGGAGAGCTCTAGTACATCCTTTAATGTAGCATGAATTAGAAGCAGTTAGTTTATCTAGCCCAGTAATCTGAAAGTTTCCCCAGTGTTTTGTCTATTTTGCCAGAATGCAGCCAGTCACTTCTGATGAAAGAAATGGATTTCTGTAGTCCTGATCACTGGGACAAAGGTCTATCAAATTAAAATTCACTTATTGCCAATAAAATGGATTTGTACCACATGAACCTCCCTAACCCCAGTCACATTTTATGTGCAGCCTTTGTATATGTATGAATTTACTTTTTTAATTTTAGATTGTTATGGCTTTCTTCAAAACTCCAATTCTACTAATGAAACTGGTTGAATTCAGACACTCAAGAAATAAATAGTTTTGTTTTTAGATAATGTTTGTGAGATGGGACGATGGTGAATTTTGTAGATTCTAATTTAATTTCCGGTTCCCCTAACAGTGAAAGTGAAAACACTTTGGGTGGAGTGTCCTTCCCAAAGTCCTTCATATTATTTTTTCTAATGGATAGAATTTGTTTGATTACAGAATAGTTAGAAGACTCTGCACAGATCTCTATTTGCTTGTGTCATCATCAGATCCTATATTAGAGAATGCCTTCTTCAGCAGATAGGTTTTAACATCGTCTTTCATTCCTTTAAATAAGAGTCAAACTTTCCAAAGCAGGTGCTGAATTTGCGAATCTTCCTATGGCTTGTGAAGTCCCCTATGACCAAGGGGGTTGATTTAGGGTCATCTCCCCTCGAGGCAAGCCATTTGAAAAACAGCCGCTCAATAGAAAACTGTTTAGTCTGGGGGACACTAGCACTTCTCTGCCCTGGTTCTGCCAGCTTTGAAAAATGGTAATACTGCCAGAGCAAATATGGTGGGAGTGAAATGTGCAATTATTTTTACTCTTCCTCTCCTCTATCCCCAAACTCCACTTGCCTTTAGTCTGTCTTTTTGATGTCTATGAGATTCTGTTTTCGTGCCTAGTTTTCTCTCGGTAGGCACATTTGAAGTCTACTTAACTGGTATTCAGTGGCAGAATGGCATTATTTGTGATTTCTGTGCAATTGACTCAGAATAGTGTTCTGATGTTGTCAATTCGGCAAGTGGAACATTATTTGCTGTGTTCTCTGCTCGGCCCCAGAATGCTCATTTGGTTGTGAACAAGAGCCCTTGATGTGCTCCCTCCTTTCCTACTAGTCCCCTCCACTGTGCTGAATTGCATGTTCTCTAAGCACAGTGCTGAGACAAGCTGCCTTTAGATGTGCCAGAAGAAGCTCTGTGAAAATGGGACATTAATGGTTTGCGGATCTGAAGATAGTTAACTGATCTGTGCATTCAATTAAGATTAGTTTTTCAGTTAAAAGGCACCCTGGGAAGAGATGAGTTACTTTCATTTCTGGGAGTATGAGCACTTAATGAAGAAAACATATCAGAATTCCATTCAGGCTACCCAGAACAACCAAAGATACAGCACAATTTTCAAATTATTTGATTAAGAAATCTTTACTAGGTGGGAAATTCACAGAGAAAGAAATATAAATAGAAGCTCTATATCGTTGTTTGTGCATGAAGCTTACCCAAACTGCTGGACTAGCAGCCAGTGTTAAAATGGGTTTCTGCTGAAATGTATAATCTCTTTTGTATATGTTCCATCTCACCATGTGTCTGGCCTCCCTCCTAATCATGTCTAGTCTCGGATTTATTTCTGTTTCGTCCAAATATTTACTACTGTCAGTGAGTTTTAGTCGTATTCCATCCTGAATCTCTAGGTAAATAGCAGTAATAGCAATAACAATATCTTAGTATGATGTTGCCCCTTGGACCTATTCCCTTTAGGCACTTTGATATTCACCCCCACCTTACAGCCTTATAGCACTTATGTGCATATTTATCTGAAATTCATTTTAATTTCTCTCTCTGTCTCTATACTATAGGCTTCTTGTGGCCAAGGATCAATTATACCTACACTTTTTGTATTGTACTCTTCCAAGCACTTAGTACAATGCTCTGCGTGCAATAATAATAATGGTATTAAGTGCTTACTATGTGCAAAGCACTGTTCTAAGAACTTGAGGGGTACAAGGTGATCAGGTTGTCCCTTGTGGGGCTCACAGTCCCCATTTTACAGATAAGGGAACTAAGGCACAGAGAAGTTAAGTGACTTGCCCAAAGTCACACAGCTGACAATTGGCAGAGCTGGGATTTGAACCCATGACCTCTGACTCCAAAGCCCGTGCTCTTTCCATTGAGCCACGCTGCTTCTCAATAAGTGCTCAATAAACTCCATTGACACATCAGAATAATTTAAACCCTCTTCACAAGTATTTTCACTTTTCTGTGAGGTAAAGAAGAACAGAGATTATTGCTCAATTTCTAGAGTGCCTAAATGACTTGCTCAGCATCACATAGTAAGGATCAAATTAGAATTCATGTATCCCAAATCCCAGCCCAGGATTTTATTAGCTCACTAGTTTGCTGCCTCCAAAGCCAGTGGGGGATCCCAGATCTCTTCTGCCATAATGTGCTCTTTCCATTCAGTAATTTAATCAATCTGTCAATCAGTGGTACTTTATTTAGTGCTTGCCTTGGGTGGAGCACTGTTCTAAGCACTTGGGAGAGTGCACTACAATAGAGTTGGTCGACACAATCCCTGCCCTCAGAGTTTACAAACTTGTGCACATGTGTCTCCATTATGTCTTTTGTTTACTAAAAAAAGAATAGAGAGCAGCTGGTTGGTGTTGATTTGTCATCCCAAACTCAGCTGAAAATGACTTATCTTAAATACAGGGGTATTCAAAATATTGTTTTCTGGGATTGCTTACTCTTTATTGCACTCTAAGCAGTGTTACTAAAAGGAAATGTGGCTAGATACCTGTCGATTTCCGACCTCTGGGGGCTATTCAAAACTGGAATGGGTTACCAGAGAACTTGTACAATTTCATTCTTTGTAGGCAATGAATTTGAGGATAGGAGGGGCTAACTGGTCAGGATGGTTCAGGTGTCATTTTACTGGAAGGTAAGGGAATGGAATAGATATCATCTTTTTCCTCTTTCTAATAATATGATTCTGTGAATCAGGCAGTTTGGGATCTATATCTGACCACATAGAGAGCTCATTGTCAACTTTAGAGTTAGAAAATATATTTGAATCAATTCCTAAAAGAAATTTTCAACCAGGTAACTATAGAAGGTTTGATGAAATGCAGTCCAGTTTATTTGAATTTGTTCTTAAAGGATCGCTATGCCTATTGTCCTCATGAGAACATGAAATTTTTCCATTTGGGAGCAGGTCACTGGTTCATCAAGTCAGATCTTGGAGACATTATCCAGCTCTCTTAAGCATCCAGCTATGGCATTTGACTTACTGGCCTTAGGCAAAAGTGAATTCCACAGATTGATTACACACTGAGTGAAATATGTTTTTATTTTCCTACTAAATTTACCAGCTTCTAATAATGGATAAGAAGGCTAAGGGAGAAGGGGAGGGCCTGGAAGGAGGTCACCTCTTCCTCTTCCCATTGATCATTCTTCTGAACTGAGTCCAGACTCACCCACAAACTGTTAGTTGGAGGGAAGGAGGGAAACAAAACTTCATTTTTCAAGTGTCTTCTGATATTTGAAAAATATCTTCTGAAACCAGCAATCATCTTCCCCATTACCAATGGGAGCTGATACTATCCATGCATATTGTTATGGAAGAAAAAATGACACAGGCTTTTTTCATAGAGATTCTTGTGTGAAATTTAACCTGTAGTGAAGGAAAAGAATGACTGTGGCACTCCAATAAGTGAGAGGAAGCTACCTGGGAAGAAAGGGGAGGGAAGCTAAATAAAAAATCAACATGTCACTTTCTATATTCCAGTAGCATGGTAGACACTTTCAAGAAATGAAATTAATTTCAATACTTTCCCCACCTAGATATGTCTCTGTGCACTCACATATTTCTAAATATATAAAGTCACCACCTATGTTCAAAGTTTCTCACTTTCCCCTTTCTAGTCACCGTTAGAAGAATACGCTTAGGCTATCTTACATCTGTGTATAGGTTCACTAAGATCATCTTCGAGCTGCATTTTGATGGGAGAAAGCAAAAATAAAGTTAAATGCAGGAACAGTAATAGAAAGAGTATAATGAGGGAATTTTAATTGGCATCGTTTGGCATCATTTAAACTCTGCATGTGAGCTACAGATAACACCGCCCTTATGTCTCTGAGATGCCCCTTATCCATTATATTCCACTTGCCCCATGAACACACATGGAATTAAGAGGCAGTATTAAAAACTGTTAAATGATTATTTGTACAGTAATGTGACAACTTCCAAATCTCTGCAAGTTAAACACAAACAATAAAGAGATCTTTCTTATAAGTCCTCCTGTAAAATATCCTGGGATATACATAATTATAAATGCAATTTAAATAATGTGTGCATGAATTTGAAATCAACCTAATATTGCACCCCAGATTATTATAATAGTATGTACCAACATCTTTCCCATCCATGCCAATATCAGTATATATCTGACAAGAAATCTATTTCATACTTGTAGAACAGGAGAATAGGAGTTATTAGTATTTTTAAGTATTTTCTGAAAACAGCCGTCATCTTCTCCTTTACAGATGGAAGCTGATACTATCCACATGCATCATTATGACAGAAAAGAATGATGCAGGGGTTTTAAATAGGGATGGTTCTCATTTTTCCTCTTCTATGAAAAGGAAAGTTTCAGAAATATTTTCTCATGGGGGTGGGTGTCAAGACCATTTTTCCCTGCTTCCTGAGAGTGTGACCCATACAGAGGCTAGGTCATCCTTTTCTTTCTCTCTAAGAACAGGGACACCTGCCTTGTTATTAGCATTGTATAAAGAAAAACATGGATTCGGTTGCAAGTCCAGACTCTTCTCTGTTTGTTTTAAATGTATACACAGATTCAAATCTTTTCAGTGAATAGAGTTTAGAAATTAGTACATTCTCCCTGATGTGAGGATTAATGGGGTAAATCCCATAATGTGCTTTTAAATAGAGGGTCTATGAAAACACAAGGTAATTACACTATTATTTATTGGACTCATGTGGATTAAAGTCCCCTCTAGATTGTAAACTCACTGTGGGTAGGGAATGTGTCTACCAACTCTGTTGTTTGGTACTCTCCTAAGCACTTAGTACAATGCTCAGCATACAGTAAGCGCTTAATAAATACTATTGATTGATTAAGTTTTCTCCAGTCTGTGGTAATGCTGGTTAGAACTTTTCTGTTGTTCAGTCATTAAATCAACGGTGTTTATTGAGTGCTTACTGAGTGCTGAGCACTGACTATACTCGGCACTGTATACATTCCCTGACCACAATGAGCTTATAGTCAAGAGGGGCAGACAGACATTAATAAAAATAAATGATTTAGAAATATATAATTTATAGGTATGTACATAAGTGCAGTGGGTTTGAGGGTGAGGTAAATCCCAAAAGTCCCCAGGTCTTAGATCTTGAGTTATCTTTCATCTTAATTGTCCCAATAGATTTTACCTGACCAAGAAGCAATTGCAGTATCATTTTTATATGATGCTGTATTACTTTTCAAAATTGACTTCCAGCAAATGCGTTCACTTGGTAGGAATAGTTAAAGGAACTGTAGATGTGTCTGGATACTATTTACTTATACAATAACCAATCCTCTGAAATGAGTAAATTACTTAACTAAGAATCTATTGATTAGGATACTTTAGGGACTAATATGCAAGCACAGTGATGCTGTGTGTAGATTACTTGTTTTACAAGTGGCTATAAGTTAAAGCATTTTCCACTTCTGCTTACTAGTTGGTATTCAGATTGATGTGGAAGCAGCAGAATACCATTGTGGTGACCATTGTGAAGGAAGTTGATAGCATCTCCACTGAATTGCAAATGAATAGTTAACAGATTAAAGATCCATAAACCACAGTGATGAACATTGGAGTTGTTATGGTGCAATTGCCTGAATCCAGGAATAAATATAGCATGGAAACTCAACCAGTCATTTTTTTCCCTGAAAGTGTAAATACCTGGTTGAGACGGAAGAGAGTCGAATGGACACTGGGACTTCAGCTGCTACAAAATTAAACGAGGGTACTATCAACAAGCCCAGTCTCTCCAGTGCAGGTTCCCCTCAGTCAGTTATCTTTTGTGTTAGGTCAATTGTAAGTTTTATGTATTTTTCTCCCTGGGTACTATCTGGAATGGAGAGCAGGTTGATTAAAAAAAGCTCTTGGGAGCTGGTAAATCTCTAGCGCTCTCTCTACAGCACTTTTTAAAAAAATCGTAAACTTTCATACTTCTTATAGTTGTAGATAGTGTCACTCTGTATGGCATAATTTGTTTAAACAATGTATCTATTCCTCCATAACTTTATCCTTTCACTCCCACCTAGCTAATCTTTTAAAGTCTAATGGTTCACTTTCTTCTGGTTATTTATTTTCTTTTTCTGATAACTGGCAGTATAGCCTGATTATATTAGGTCTCAGAGAGACTTAATCTTGTGGAGGTGGGATTTGCTTTGTTGTTATTTCATAAAAAGTGTCATTAACAATCACAAGGAGGACAATGACCCAAAGTCTCTGCTCAGTCAGAGCAGTGTATCAGCTAAAAGGAACACTGCATCTTTAAACAGACTTGGAAAAGATTTTCTTGCTATTGAGCCTAACTCTGTGCTCTCCCCTGCTGTGAGCCATAAGTTGCTTGTAGTCTTGTTCTAGGAGAGTAATAAGTATTGTTGTTTAGCAGTTGTGTTGTTGAAATTCAGCTCCACTATGTCTGACAGTATTTATCTAAAATACTTTCCCTGGTGCGTGTTCAAGTTCCAGTAAACCGTGTCTTATTGTGCGACCTTTTCATTTTCCAGTGAAAAGGGATCAGCTCGTCAGATAAAAGCTACAAGCCAGAGTACAGGAAAAATGCGTGCTCAGAAAATCCGAGCATGATTGAAAACAAGATGTGTTAAATCAATGCGGTTTATCGCCTACCTATTCCCGGCAATTGCTGTTCTAAGCTCATTCTGAGCACACACTAGATGATAAAAGTATAGTGTCACAGTGCTCACTGGGGTGTGAGGGCAGGAAAACATGTTTATCAGGCAGGCTAGTGTGATTTTTTTTTCCCTGATAACAGTTATTGTCAAAACTCTTTGGAAAGAAATCTGAAGAACAATTACAGAAGTAATATTATTCTTGTTAAATCAAGAGATATGCTACAGGGACTGTAGAATTATAGATTTCCCTTTAAATGTTAGAAAGGCAAGACAAAGTGTGTTAGCTGTCACCACTTAAATACTATCATCCATTATACACTTAAAATCATCCTGCTTTTTTCTTCCTAGTGAGAAAGTCCATCATTGTTGTACATGCCTAAATTGGAGGGAATTTTCTGAAGATATAGGCCATTAATGTCCATATGCCACTGTTTCTTTGAAGGATGTGATTTTAGTTACTTGGTTTAAGGAGCTAAACTAAAGCTCTTGATAAGCCAAGGCATTAAGAGAATACTATGGTCAGTAACTGGGCAACGTCTCTTGTCAAGTTTATTATAGTGAAGGCTGAAGCAGATTTGAATCAGTTATCTTTACCCACTTTATATTTAGAGCTAACCTGTAGGAGCTGAAGAAATTTGTTTGCTAATGTATTTCTCCCCGCTTTCTTCATGAGAAATCAGGCATAGACCATCCATGCTTGGGGAATGGCAGAGTCAGTTTGATGTACATCTCGGTACTTTTCAAAAGTGGTTGCCCCACAAAAGAAAAATTAATATTTAAGAAAACTCTGCTCAGACCCATCAGCCCCAACTCTATTTCACACAGTTTAAGCTAAGGTGAAGATGCTCATCTGAAGTTCTGTGAGACATTGTCAGATGCTGTAAGGTGTCGCAGATCTGCAGGTTTTCAGAGTAAAGAAGATTGAGAATTAATATGATGTCAGCAACCTGGAGTCCAACTCTATTCATACCGTATTTTTGCTGTGAGGCTATCAGCAGGATTTGTGCCTCAGTTTCCCAGAAATAATGATCTGGCACAGAATTAGGGGGGTATTGATCCTATAACCTAGGTTACCGTGGCAATTTTAAAACAGTATAGACATCTCCTGGGATTGGGATTGCGACTACCTTAGCTTGGTCATCCACTGAGCCTGGAATCTCTCTTTGTCATATTTAATTCTTGAGCAGCTTCAGAACCTGCTTATTTAATCCCTGCAGCATTTGGAAACTTGGATTGTAGTAGACCCAGGGTGCCGGAGGACTTTAACCCCACATCTCCTTTCCTTGTCTTTTTCCTAGGCTGTAAATTCCTTGAAGGCTGGGATCTTCTCTAGTAATTGTATTGTACTCTCCCAAGCACCACTTTGTATACAGTAAGCACTCAAAGAATACTACTATTTGAATCCTCTTGCAGTGTGACCTAATGGTTAAAGCACGTGCCTGGGAATCAGAAGGACCTGAGTTCTAATTCGTGCTTTGCCACTTATCTACTATGTGACTTTGCGCAATCCATTTAACTTCCCTAGGCCTTAGCTCATCTGTAAAATGGGGATTAAGACTGTGAGGAGCCCCACTGTGGGTCATGGACTGTGTCCAACCTGATTACCTTATGTGTACCTCAGATCTTAGAACAGTGCTTGGTACATGGTAAGCACTTAACAAATGACATTATTATTATTGTCATTAATAATAAACCCTTTCCCCCTGTATTACTGTTGGAAAGGAAGGATAAGATGTGTACATTTGGGAAAGAGAACGGGCTTGGGAGTCAGAGGATGTGGGTTCTAATCCCCCCTCCTCCACCTGTCTGCTGTGTGACCTTGGGCAAGTCACTTAACTTCTCTGTGCCGCAGTTACCTCATTTGTAAAATGAGGATTAAAAGTGTGAGCCCCACGTGGGACAACCTGATTATCCTGTATCTACCCCAGCATTTAGGACAGAGCTTGGCATATAGTAAGCGCTTAACAAATACCATAATAATTATCTTCTAGACTGTGAGCCCATTGTTGGGTAGTGTCTTTATCTGTGCTGAATTGTACTTTCCAAGAGCTTAGTACAGTGCTCTGCACACAGCAAGTGCTCAATAAATACGGTTGAATGAATGAATGATTTTGTTCTGGTTTTCAACAGACATGTGACTAGGCTAATTGGTGGGACAGTAGGAAAATAAATGAAAATTTTCAAAAGATTTTGCTAAACCCACAGTGTTTTGTTTAAAATAACATTGAACAAGGAATTATGATCAGTTGGCATCTTTTAAGCACCCTCAGGATGAAATATTCTCTCCCGCAGAGAAACAATCTTTTCAGACTTAATAACTTGAACCGTAAGAATTATTTTTTGTTTAATCAATATTCTTTTTTCTGTTCAGTATAAATAATACCTGTTTATGCAGTTGGACTACTTTTTCATCTATTTTGTAGTCTATGAAGGATGGTTGTACATATTTATTACTCTGTTTATTTATTTATTTATTTATTTTACTTGTACATTTCTATCCTACTTATTTTATTTTGTTGGTATGTTTGGTTCTGTTCTCTGTCTCCCCCTTTTAGACTGTGAGCCCACTATCGGGTAGGGACTGTCTCTATGTGATGCCAATTTGTACTTCCCAAGCGCTTAGTACAGTGCTCTGCACATAGTAAGCGCTCAATAAATACGATTGATTGATTGATTGATTGATTGATTATTTCTATTTTACAAGGTCAATGCCATGCACAGGTAGGTTTACAATATAGGAATATGCTCAAAATAAATATAAGATTTTCTTTTTATCCCACTGTTCACAAACATTGGAAAACACAAATCCATCAATTCTGCATCCTACTGATCCAGCTGGGATGTTGAGAGTTTCAGTAATCATCCCTCTGGAGCTTCCCCAGAGTATTTATAAATATCTCATTGGCACCTGAGCCAGAGGTCCCTGAGCTTCAGAAACATGTCATGCTAAAAGCTCTGACAATGTTTGTGATGCGGTAAGCCATATTATTGTATCAGGTTACTCCAGGGTGTATTCCTTCCACTGAGATGATGAGACTCACACGCAGTGCTTGGAAAAACCAAAGAAGCAATAATATGCCGGTATGACTAGCCACACAGCAAAGTCTTCCATTTACCTAGTTCACAGATAGTGTTTAAGTGCCCTGTCATCATTTATGCATTTGTGAGTCAATTTTTTCGATTGGATTACTGAGATAACATAATTTTATGATTTACTTCAGGATGTTAATTTAGTGACTGGGGAAAAAATGGTGCCATTAGTTGGGGAAAAGCAACTGTAGTGAGTCCAGACAGTGAAAAGTGAGTGTCTGCAGTAACATTCATGACGAAGATGGCTCTGCCTTGGAGGAGAATGCTGTGCAGTTGCTCTGCTAGTTCTAATGTAGAGCAGTCACCACAGGGAAGCCCAAAGGCCCAGGTGGTAGTGTTAGTGGTAGTGCTATTCCACTCAATATCTGGAGTGGAAATAAAAAGTGCAGATGACATCATGTCATGCAGCTATTAAAAAAAGGAAATTAAAATTATAGAAATATGTTAAAGCAGTGCAGTGAAACACCAGCTATGAAAGCAGGGAAATTTTGAGTTAGGTTTGGAATGGCACCCGAACACCATCTCTTTCCTCCAGGCTCTAATCCCCTACTCTCTTCCAATTTCCATTGCTTCTGGGAATAAGCAACCAAGAAATTGTGGGTGGAGGGGGGAGGAAAGGGGAGGGAGGGAGATGGAGTGATGGGCAGACAAGCTGGGAGAGGAGGGAATGCTGAATGTAAAAGGAAACTTTTTAAAGGTGTAAAACAATGATCAAAATAAGCAGGAATGCATCTGTCTTGATTTAATGAAATATATTTAATTTTTTTTATTTGATGTGTTTACAAAGTGGATTTGCTTTTTAATCGACCAAGGAAAAAAGGCTACAATCCACATATGTGTTTGGTTAGGGTTTTCTCTTTACTTGATGTCTCTGAATGGAACTTTATAATCTGATGATTAACATTACTGCATGAAATTAAGTTGTGTTATTTACATAGGTTTCTCTGTGTATATATAATGTTTCACTGTTACATGAGCCCTTGAACAAATTTGTGTGTGATACTAACCCACTGAGTAGGCTAGTAGGCTAGCATTACCCCAAGATCAATGCAAGGTGAGTTAGGAGGACCAGGGTCAAAGTGACTGCTTTTCTTTAGGTTTACTTCAAAGGATCAGCAGGTAAAGACTTTTAAGTGCTCCGTAACTGTAATTAAAATGGAGAGATAGAATTATATCACAAACATAGCATTTATTTAATTTGATATTTATGAGGGGCTTGTTACATATTCAGCACTGTGCTAAGGACTAGGCCAGATAGAATCTAATCAAAACATACACAGCTCCTGTCCCTCATGGGATTCATAATGTTAGAATGGAAGAGGCAGAGAAAATAGGTATATTTCCCCATTTTATAGATGAGAAAACTGAGGCATGGGGAAATTAAGTGATAGTAAACCAGTGGCAGAGCTGAAATTAAAACTGGACCTCCTCAACTCCTTGTTCCATGACCTTTTCTCTAGGCTAGGACATTCCTCAAAACTAGGTCAGTGTCCTTCTACAGACTGGAGAAAAGTTCAGAAATTCCAAGATTGAAGGGACTCAAAGTGGGCATAATTACAAATTTTACTTGTTGATCTACAAGTTTTCTCACTTCACCCTCCTCCGTTGTATTTTTTTTACTATCTTGTGATTTATCAGGCACTTTTAATGAAACTTCTGGCTTAATTGTGTATCATTATTGCTTCCTACATCATAAGACTTTAATCAGTCTATTTTTAGGCTTTATTGTATTAGACATAGTTTCCTAAATTAAACCTGTAATTCTATCTCAAGATTTTGTATTTGGAGGGTGACAATAGTCAAAGCTCAGTTTCCAAGGACCCACCCCCATTATTCCAGCCCTAAAGGGAATTTAAACTAATGGGTGTCTGATTAGCTTTTTCTTAACCTAGTATGTTTAATATGAAGTAGGTGAATTTCAGAGGTGCTCTTTCAGTCTCTTAATGGGCTACTTTTAACCATTTATCTTTCATCCAAAGAATCAAATTTTACACTGATATATTCCAGACATTTCAGATTCAATTTATCCGTGAAGTTCCCATGTTATAGGGTAGACTAAACCTGACAGCTTCTTTTCCTCCTTAGACACACCTTGAAAATTCATATTTATAACTTCAGTATTGCCTGCTAGAGCCCTCTATGAGGTGAAAATCTGGGGTGTAACAGGCCCAGGACCGTCTGGCCCAAGCCAGTCCTCAAGAAAGCAGGCTCCTAGTGGGCCTGATACCCCTGTAGGGTTATGGATACAATCACACAACAGTTATCATTTCTGAGGGATGCCGGGATTTATACTTCCATCAAGTTCACAGGGACTTCAGCTATTGAAAGATTCTTTTCCTAAAACAAGCCCAGGCTCAACCCCCCCCAAGCCTGGTCTGTTCAGGAGTCTACAGTCCAGGATGGTGGACATCTGAATAAAGATCGGTATGGATACAAGCTTCTTTATTGTTAATCAATCATTGGACTGTATTGAGAGCTTACCATGTGCAGAGCACTGTAATAAAGGTTGGAGAAGTACAGTACAACAGAGCAGGTATTGTTTTTTTTTGTGCTGGGCTTTATCTCTGCTACACAGCACTTCACAAACAGCCCTATACAAATATGTTTTCCATTATTTCTCTTGCAGAACTTTGGTAACTTTCTGTTTCAACAATTTTGGGTGGTGGGAGTATAGTACAAGAAATTGGGGTTCCAGTCCTGACTGCCCCATGTGCCTGGTGTGTGCAAGGGCAAATCACTTAACTTCTTTATGTTTCAGTTTTCTCATCTATAAAATGGTGATAAAATACCTCCTCTCCCCTTCCTCTTTCACAGTAAGCCCCCTGTAGGAGAGGTATCTGTTTCGTCTTGTATCTAGTCCAGAAGCAGCATGGCCTAGTGGGTACAGTAATAGCCTGGGAGTCAGAAGGACCTGGGTTCTAATACCGGCTCTGCCACTTGTCTGCTGTATGACCCTGGGAAAGTCACTTCACTTCTCTGTGCCTCAGGTACCTCATCTATAAAATGGGGATTAAGACTGTGAACCCCATGTGGGATGGGGAATGTGTCCAACCCGATTTCTGTATTTACCCCAGTGCTTAGTACAGTACCTGGCACATAGTCAGCACTTAACAAATACCACAGTTGTTTTTATTATCAGAACCTGGTGCATAGTAAGCACTTCATACCATCATTAAAAATAAAGAAGGGGAAAGTATTGCTTTTCATAGCTACTAGGGAGAAGGGAAAGGTAGTACACCTAAATACCTGTATCAATGGCATTTACTGAAACCCTACAGAGTGCAGGGCATTGTATTTGAGAAACATAGTAGAGAAGTAAAAGTTCCTGCCCTTAAAGTCTGTAAATGCTAATAAGGGAGAGACTTAAATAGACCTAAATCCTCAAATATATCCATTAGGACAATTCTATTGTTTGAATACAATATAATATCTTCATAGAATCCGTAGATATTTGCAAGTGCTCAAGGTAACCAAAACTTCTATCACTTATTTTTTCCTTTGCATATCCTCCTTATAGCCTTAGAATATTTTCCCAATCAAAAGAAATTCCTATCTGTGGCACACACCCCTCATAAAACTTCCCTTAATAATAATAATAATAATAATAATGATAGTATTTGTTAAGCACTTACTATGTGCCAAGCACTGTTCTAAGCACTGAGGTAGGTACAAGTTATCAGGTTGTCCCACGTCGGGCTCAAAGTCTTGGTTCCCATTTTACAGATGAGTTGATTGAGGCACAGAGAAGTTAAGTTACTTGCCCAAGGTCACACAGCTAAGTGGCAGAGCCAGGATTCGAACCCAAGACCTCTGACTCCCAAGCCCGTGCTCTTTCCACTAAGCTGCGCTGCTTCATGGGTTCTTGCATGTGTTCCTTCTTTTTTCCATGCATGTAATTGAATAGTAATTGATTACTGCTCATATTTGTATATCTGCCAAACTCTATGGCATAGCCTGTAGTGATAGAACTGGTCCAGTGGCAGTTATGGATATGCTTGTCTTTCGTGTATTAAGCTTTAAGTGTCACTGCTTTGTATCAGTCACAGAGGGGCTCACTTTTCCTGAACACCAGGGCAAAGAGCATTCTTACTTCATACTGTTAGGTGATAGGTTCTTGAAACGTTGTGTTTTTTCATGTGATATTAATACAGGCATTTAACTCCCTCCTCAAATCCCCTGTCCTCTCACCTTCCCCCTTACCTGGCCCTAATGACCTGGCCACCTACTTTATTGAGAAAATTGAAATGACCATGCGTAAGCTCCATAAAATCTCCCCTGCTTTTCTCCAGTCCCTCTCTCCTCCTGCCTCCTCTTTAACTCTCCCTTATTTCCCAGAAGTAACTCAAGAGGAGATCTCCCGCTGTCTCTCAAAATCCACTCCCTCCAGCTATGCATCTGACCCCTCACATTGCTCCTAATCAAAGCACTTGCCCCTCCCATCTTCCCTCCCTGACAGCCACCTTCAAATGTTCACTCTCCAATGGCTTCTTACCGACTGCTTTCAAACACGCCCAGGTCTCCCCATCCTAACCACACATCCCCCCTGACCCCACGGCTCCCTGCAGTTATCGCTCCAATTCCCTCCTACCATTCCTCTCCAAACTCTTCGAGTGAGCTGTATTGACCTGCTGTCTCAATTTCCTCTCCTCCAATTCTCTCCTTGACTCCCTTCAATCTTGCTTCTGTCCCCTTCACTCCACAGAAACCACCCTCTCAAAGGTTACCAATGATCTCCTCCTTGACATGTCCAACTGCCTCTACTGCATCCTCATCCTCCTTAACCTCTCAGCTCCCTTGACACTGTCAACCACCCCATCTCCTGGAAACATTATCCAAACTCAACTTAACTGAAACTGTCCTCTCCTCATTCTTCTTCTATCTCCCTAGCTGCTCGTTCTCAGTCTCTTTCTGGACTCCTCCTCTGCTTCCCATCCTCTAACTTTGAGTGTCCCTCAAGGCTCAGTTCTGGGTCCCCTTCTATTCTCCATCTGCATCTACTCCCTTGGAGAACTCATTTGTCCCCATGGCTTCAACTACCACCTCTATGCAGATGATTCCCAAATTTACATCTCCAGCCCTTCTCTCTCCCCCTCTCTGCAGTCTTGCATTTCCTCCTGCCTTCAAGACATCTCTATTTGGATGCCCCACCGACACCTCAAACTTAACATGTTCAAAATAGGACTCCTTATCTCCCCACCCAAAACCTGTCCACCCCCTGATTTTCCCATCACTGTAGACAGCAATGCCATCCTTCCTTCTTTTAAGCCCATAACCTTGATGTTATCCTTGATTCTTCTCATTTATTCAACCCACATATTCAATCTATCACTAAATCCAGTAGGTTCAACCATCACAGCATTGCTAAAATCCATCCTTTCCTCTTCAAACCACTATCAAGTCAATCCAAGAACTTGGCCTATCCCTCTTCACTTACTGTTCAGCCTCCTTGCTATCCACCCTGTCACCTCTCTCTCCTCACTCCAGTCTATACTTCACACTGCTCCCCAGATTATATTTCTACAAAAGTATTCAGTCCATGTTTTCCTACTCCACAAGAACTTTCAGTGGTTGTCCATCCACCTCCGTATCAATCAGACACTCCTTACCTTTGGCATTAAAGCACTCAATCACCTTGCCCCTCCCACTTTATCTCACTGTTTTCCCATTATAATCCAGCCTGCACATGTCACTTGTCTAATGCCAACCTACTCACTGTATCTCTATCTCATCTAGCTCACCACCACCATCTCACCCATGTCCTGCCTCTGGCCTGAAACACCCTCCCTCTTCATATCCAACACACAATTACTCTCTCCACCTTCAATGCCTTATTGAAAGCTCATCTTCTCCAAGTGTCCTTCCCTAAGCTTTTTTCTCTTTTCCCTGTTCCTTCTGCAGTTCTCTGATTTGCTCCATTTATTCACCCCCCCACAACACTTATGTACATATCTACAATTTATTTATTTATATTAATGTCTATCTCCTCTTTATGCTCTGAGCTTGTCATGGGCCGGGAAAGGGTCTACCATCTCAGTTAAATTGTACTCTCCCAGTGTTTAGTACAGTGCTCTGCACACAGCAAGTGCTCAATAAATACGACTAATTGATTGACATGTTAAGAATATTTTTTTTAAAAAAGGGAATAGACCAGAAAGAATAATGAAACCATGGATCTTTGAGAAATAAATTAAAAGACTGTTTTGCAGTCTGAAATATTTCCTCCATGAGTATAGAAATGCTTCTATGTAGGATATGTTTATTATTCTTTGAATAATAATGTTAAAATGTGTCTAATTCAATTACACTATGCAGCAGCTGAATGAGTTTTCTTCGGTGAAGTGTTCTTTAGACCCCAAGCTATGAATTCCATATGATATTTGAACAGGTTCTTTTAATTGGTGATATTAAGTGTCGATCATTCTGCTGTAAGTTGGCAGTGTGGCCGGAGAAACAAATTCTTCTCTAAGATACATCAGACAGTCATTCAATTAGCAGCCAAAGTTCTGTTGACACAGTAGGAATTCATTACAGAAAATATTTTTAAAAAAAACAACCAAACTTTATTTGTGGTTAAAGAAAAGAATGGGATAGTTTTAGGATGCTGGATTATGGATGTAGATATTAAAATGATAAATTCAATTACTCAAACTATCATAGTTGCAATTGAGACATTTTACTAGAAAGTGCATCTTGCATTTTTGTTCCTAATTAGCTTAAAGGGGAAAGAGGAAAATGACTTACACCTGTGGGTGCTCATTTCTATACAGTCTGTGCATTTCTTGATTAAATGCCATAGCTTTGGCAAGGAACAGATTTAATGCATAAAGCACTCCATGCCTTTTTATTTGAAAGTCTAATTTGAAAAAAAGTGCCTCCTCAAGGATTTAAAAAGTAATTCATAAAATAGGAAGAATAGTAAATATTGTGCCTTAATTCATACACTAGTATAGACAGACAGATTTTGTACATCCAAATGTAATTTTAGTTAATTCACAAGATGGGTTGAAGGTTTACAGTTTGGAAAGGGGAAAATAGCTAAATCTCATATTTGCAAAAATGATTACAGTATCTTAAATGAAAATGCTACTCTATTAGCAACTTCCATAAGAACTGCATTTGGAAAAAAGGCACTTTTAATACAAAGTTCCCTGAAGTTCAATACAACTTAAAATATAAAAGTGAAGAAAAAGTACTTACTTTGATTTATGTGTCTTTTGGAGGTGTAATTATTGGCTTTTTACTCACCTATGTAAAACAATGTACTTTTGTAAATGGATTTCTGGCCACTTTACTCCACTTTTTTTTTTTTACATAAAAAGTAAGCACTGTCAATCAAAGAATTTTAAGGTTTATTTCCTCTTTAGAAATGATTGATAGCCTTTTAGATTTACAAGTTGACAAGTTAAAGGGTTCTATTGGTATAATTATGTACTAAATTCACAGTCTTTCAATTTAAATGTCCTTTTAAAACCACAAGATTATCATACCTGTATTTTGAAAAGTGGGCCAGTCAGTTTGGGTTCGTATACAAATTGCTTCCATTAGCCTTGGGACCTATTTGAATTTAATACAGTTTTTTAAAGTTAGTAGTACTTTCAATAGTACTTTTAAAATTTAGGGTAATGGAAATGCATTTCAAGTACAGTATGTGGTAGCTTATTTTTTAATGTATAGATGGATGTCAGGACACAAATACCGATTTGTACTCAGCTTAAAAGTGTGGGGAAAAAATCTCTTTGATTACTTTGGTTACAATAAAAACTCATTTTATGTCATATGGGCAGAGGATGAAGCTCACACTTTCCAACTGAGTACCCTGTCAATGAGAGAAAATTGAATGGGGATTGTCTACTCATCTTCCCTCTTCCCTCAGAGAGTGGGGAACAAAGGAGGCAGAGTGAATGGAAAACTCAATCTAGCTGTTTCTGCCACTTACTTCTCCCTCGCCTTCGGCAAGTTTTCAACATGACTTAGTCCCTGTTGGGGACGTGATGCCAAGCCCAGAATGCAGGCATCTGGTAGTGATAGAATGAAGCACATGGTTTCTAAAAGAGTACCTGCTTCACTGGCTCTGCCGTGGTTAGGATTACTGGTGATAAATGCAAATTTCCAAGACTTAGTCTGCCCTGAGAGACATGCATATAGGGATATTTAACATTGTATTAAGAAATTTTGAAGTTCAAGCTGAGGCAAACCTTTAGTTCCCTCAGATACAGAATAATATTCCAGAGACAGAATTGCAATGAGTCTAGGTTTCAAAATCAGGCTATTTAATGGGTATAAGGTCTTCGTATTAAGTTCGTTAACCACACAACATGAGGTTGCCCCAACTGTTGCCTCTTCTCTTCTGTCTAATCAAAAAGACTTTTTTTTGGAATACCAAAATAGCATTAATGAAAAGATGCTCCCAAAAGCCAAAAAGCAGCCAGGCAAAAGGCAAAATCCATCTGAAAGAACTTCGTATTCAGGGTCTGTTTATTAATTTCCAAATTTGAAGAAACTTCCTCACATAAACTCGAGCAGAAGGAATATTTTTTTTCACTTTAAACCAAAGCCTTCATTTCACTCCAGTGTTGGAACCAAGACTTAAAACTCATAAAGGAGGATTTAGGTTAAAGCAGCAACAGGAATTTTTGCAGTTTTTTCCTAATCCTGACTCTATCATCAATTGTTACAGTTAAAAACAGAGTACTTTTCTTGTATTAATTTTCATTTCTGTGTTTCAGCTTTGAATGAACCCACCATTGACTATGGTTTCCAAAGGTTACAGAAGGTCATTCCCAGGCACCCTGGTGACCCCGAGCGCTTGCCAAAGGTCAGTACATATTTTCATTTCTGAGTGATGTTGTAACTGTGGCAGGTACAATTTGACATCAACAATCATAAATGACAGATTTGTTTGGATTTGTTAATAGCTATGTACTGGAATAAAGTTGCTCTTAGAGATCATATGTGTTTGGATAGATTGGTGACTGAAGAGTAATCGTCATGATACCCTCACTGGCCTCCAACTCCACTGGGGTCCTACACACTTATTTTAGGAATTTTTTTGTATTGCAAATTCAGGGAATGCTCAGGACACAGGGCTGTCAAAAAGACCAGTTAAGTGCTCTTCATCAACTTATCAGCAAGTGATGTTCCAAAAGTTTACTGTCCAGAAAAGAAATTAAATGTGAATTTTCTTTAGAAATATTTTTTTTTCCACAAATTCTCATACTTCTTTTGAAAGTCTTCAAGGAAAGATTTCTTGGTTTCTTTGGTCCCAAAATATGGATACAAAATTATCATGAAAATGAATTAAGTGCTTGTGCAAAACATTACACTAGGCACTTGGGGAACATAAAATAGAAGTAGAAAAACACAATCCCTGCCATTGAATAACTTACAGTCTAATGTTAAAGACCAGTAGACCCAAATTGTGAAGTATACCATAGGTTAAAGAGTAATAAAATAGATAAAGATGCTTAGTAAACCAATAGAATATTAAGGAAATATCAAATTAATGGATAATAAATGTGAGGAAGTGACTGAATAAGTGGAATAAGGCTGGAAGGTTGGGGTTTAGTCAGAGTAGTTCTTGGAAGAGTGACTTTTAGTGAGGGAGAAATGTGGTCTGTTGGAGCATGTCCTATGCACCAAAAAAAGTAAATGGTGGGTCAGAGATAGGAGAATCACAATCAGGGTACTATTGGCAAGATTAATTTGTGAGCTAGTATGGCTTAGAGGGAAGAGTATGGGACTGAGAGTCAGGAGATATGGGTTCTAAAATGACTCTTCCATCTGGTTGTTCTATGACTGCGGGCAGGGCACTTAACTGCATCTCAGTTTCCTTATCTGAAAGGAAAATTCCATAGCTCCCTCTGTCAGACTCAATCTCCCTTAGACTGTGAGTCCTGTCTGAGTATCTTGATGGAGAAGCAGTGAAATTTTATAAAGGAAACAGAAACATGGAAAATAACATTTAGAGCATGCAACTGCAGCTCAAATGAAAATCCTTAGGAATTTCTTGCATGTCTCCATTGTACATGTGTCTGAGGACACTCTGAAGCTGGGGGTCATGGGAGGTACAAGAAGATTGATTCTTGAATACTGAACTCCAAATTGGGAAAGAATTTAAGATGCAGTCATCTCCTCTTTTCAACCTAATGGGTCAAAACTTTCAACTTTATTCATGGTGAGATTTCAGGGTGAGGTTTCTTCTTGAGCAGCTGGAAGGAAATATGTGTCCTTTCCCTACACTAAATTCCCAAAGACAGACAGACCCCTTAACATGACTGCAGTACCAATGGGGTCAGATCACGAAGCAGATTAGGGCTTCACTCATAGACCTGGACCCCAGGATCTTCCCATTGCTCACAGTGTATTTACTACTCACTTTTGTAGGACTCTTTGAAAGCATTTTACCTGAGGAAGGAATTGCTTGACATGTCAAAATTTATTCACAACTTTTCTTCTAAAAGGCATACCATCCTACATGACCTCCTCTCACCGACTCATCTCTCATTCTCTATGCAATTAAACTAATAGCATCTTTCCCGTAGCCCAGACATGTCATGTGCAATGGGAGAATGTCTTGATTTCTGTCTGAGAGAAATATAGCTCCTGGGGCTTTGATTAAGGGGAAAACTAAAATAAGATGTTTCTTTTATATGGTAATCTACCTGCTTCTATATCTGCCCAATGGTAAGAACCAATGTTAGTGGCACTGCTTTACGTTTGTACTCGGGCAAACTGCGATAACTTCTAATTACCATTTTGGGAGAGCCCTACACACATTATATATATATATATATATATATATATATATATATATATATATATATATATATATATATATATAGCAGAATTGGCAATTGCTTTGAGAATTGAAGCTAGAGCAAAGGTTTTAAATTTAGATTTAGTTAAACCCCACCCTGGGGATTTTGCAAGCAACTTTCCTATTGAAGCTAATGAGAATTTTGAGATTGTGCATAAGAGGAAAGAGTAGCTCATAAGATTTAAGATCTTTTCAAGTTGACTTATCTGGGTTATCCAGCGTTTGGAATTAGAACTCCTGGGTACAGATGGTGTAAATTATAATATTCATTATGATGTTTAAAAGATCCCAAAATCAGGGACATAATCTTCTAACACTAAATAGCCTCTTTTGTGTCAAAGCTCAATGGAAAGTAATCAAGTCTACTGTTCAAGGTGTGATGAATCAATGAGTGATGGCATGGCTGTGGAGTGGATTTTCTTACTTTCAAACTGAAGGGAGGAGAGGGGAGGAGATAAACAGTTTTTTTGCAATTAAAACTCTGAGAGCTGAAGGTTGGATCTCAAGTTTAAAATTAATTAAGATGCTGTTCACAGAGGCTATCAGCAGCAGAGCCTGGCACATGTCTCTTTCTGCATATGAAGCACTAATGGTTCAATTCCCCAACATCTTTCACTTGGTTCGGAGTCATAATCCAGGATAGATTGAATTTGTGTTCCCTAAGAAGCCCACTGTCCAATCTATACATTGTCATTAAAATTATGGAGGATTACAACTGGGCTCACTGGACAATTTGAATAAGGGTGTTGGCCTCCTACTTTAGCGCTTAAGGTGGAAAGACAGCCCAAGGATAGATAAATGAATGGGAGAAGGAGGGTGGAACAAGAATTAAAAATCCATTAGTACATTAGGAGATTAATGCAGTTAATTGCTTTGCTCCATTTTTCATTTCTGGGAGTTGAAAATGAACTTCCCTTTGCTTTTCAGAGAACTCTGATTGTGACCCTAGTAGGTGACCTGAATTGCTTTTGTGAGACATACTTTAACTGCTTTATCAAATACTTGCTTTTGGAAATGGATATAATGTTCATCCACATAAAGGGTTGATCTAAGGACCAGATAAATTTCCTTTTGAAATGATGAATTGCATCAGACCCCTGGCTCTTCCATCCCAAAATTCTATTTCCAATAGTGCTAAAAACTGTAAGCTTGGAGGAACACTGGTAATTTTCTACCTTAACACCCATCTTCAATATAATAATACACCCTAACATTCTCTCTAAATATTCATTCTTTTTTCTCACCAATGATATTTATTAAGCATTTATTCTGAGCATAGCCCTCTACTGAGCTTAGAACAGTGCTTTGCACATAGTAAGCATGTGATAAATGCCATTATTATTATTATTGGGAAGGTACAATACAACAGAGGTGGTAAATGTGATCCCTACTCACAAGGAACTTACAGTCTACAGCTTTCTAACATGTCTAACTTTCCCCACTTCCTCATTCCTAACTAACCCTGCCTTTCAATGCCCGTATTCATTCTGTCAAAACATACCAGTTTTTCCTCCACAACATTTCCAGAAGACCATTCTTATCTATCAACATGGCCACCATGCTGGTCTAACACGATATCATATTCTGGTTTGATTACTGCATCAGCCTCCTTAATGTTCCCCCTGCCACCCGTTTCTTCCCTTTCCATCCATACTTAACTCTGGTGCCAGAATTATTTTCCTAAAACATTGTTTTACACACATTTTTCCAAGCTTCAAAAGTGTTCAGTAGTTACTCATTCCTCTCTGCATTCATCAGGACCATTAGTTTGAAGGGGCTGTCAACTCTTTTCTCCTTCTAAATTCCAGCTTGCACTCTTGGTCTCCTTCCAAGCTAATATATTCATTGTGCTTTGCTTTTCTCTCTCCCACTTTTATCCTGACACCATTCCTTCTACCTGAAGTTTTCTCATTCTTCATGTCTAGTTGACCACATCTATAACCATCCCCTAAACTCTTCAAGATTATGTCTCCTGTAGGTTTTCCCCAATTAATGTCCTTTCCCCTATTTCATCTGCTTAACTAGCACCCATCACTTTGTGTATTCAAAACCCCCTGTAGAACTCTTATCTGTATCCTCTTACTAAAGCACTCATATGAATATCCACTTTCTTCCTTCCTATCTGTAAACGAATTTAGTGGTGGTCTGCCCCACTAGATTGTAAGCTCCTGTAGGGCTGAGGTCATGTCAGAGATATGGAATTTTACCTGATATTTCTTGTTTCCCATGATCTTTCCCAATTCAACAATGAAATGATGGTAGGGAAGGCCTTAGTGAGATAAAAATGTTTCTTTTGAGGAACAGTCACTCTTTGAAAGAAAATAATACAGTTTGAGGAAAGTAACAAAGGCTGCATTTGTGTATTTTGCTTTATGGAGCTGAAAATATCTAGTAAATTGATCCTGTGGGAGTAATAAATACACATTACTTTATCTTGTACTTCATGTCCTATACCCCTGAGCCTT
Source organism: Tachyglossus aculeatus (assembly GCF_015852505.1). Lineage (NCBI taxonomy): Eukaryota > Metazoa > Chordata > Mammalia > Monotremata > Tachyglossidae > Tachyglossus > Tachyglossus aculeatus. The sequence goes on from NC_052101.1 coordinate 31,739,768, forward strand.
GATAGAACAACACCACTTAATAGACTTAAAAAAAGAGTAATTACAGTCATTGGTTGTGTGATTTTTCAGCCCTCCCAGCCCTGCCTGACCTTCTAATTTAGCTCACCGTGTCTAACTAATGCATTTATATTCATCTTTTATGAAGCATGTGTAGTACAAAATTGACTTTGCAGCCTTTAGCAAGCTGTCTTACCAGGTTTAGGATCTGGGTAGTAATAACTGGGGGAAGATACCCTTGTCTATACATTCCCATATAGATTAATAATACCATGAATCTGTGCTTCAAAATATTTTTACCCTTTAGGAAATTTTTTTTTTACTTTGGCACTTTTATACATTCCATCATTATTTATAGCTAAACAAGCAGGCAAAGATGCAAGTGTTTTTAAAATGATTACTGTTAATGTTTCCACTTGTCAGAAGTGCTTAAATTTCCCTGCACTTTGTCTAAAAACTTAGTACTGTTGCCTTTAGGAATAACACATTTAAAAGATCTTACTAGGCTGATTTGCAAACACTGTTGACAGTTTATGATGAATGATATTGCAAAATTTGCAATATGTTTGTCATTTTTATGCATGTACGTATTAAGGAATGGATTAAGGATAGAAACTCTGGAAAAAAAAACCCAAACCTTCAGCTAGTGAGCACACAAAAATCTCACCCATGTTTTCTCATAACTTCCTATTCAGCCTATTCATCCTGTAGAATACAATTGTTCTCTGTGCATTTTCTCTCACCATATGGTATCCTCATTACCATACACTAAGAGTCCATATGGGGAACTTGTGAAGTGAACTGTATTCATTTTAACTGCCAGATGAGCAGCCTTTTGCTTTGCAAGCTTAGCTTAAGTCATCTGCTGTCTTTATGTTGTTATGGCAACACAGTACCAATAAAAAATTCTAATCTACTGTAAGTGCCTTAGATCACAGTATTTTAAATACTTGGTGTAACTGTCCTCTGTAAGGGAGTGCTCGCTCCTTAAGAATGACAAAGGGTTACTGTCAGTTCCAGCAGGTGGCGGTATAGAAATTGTTGTAGTTGTTGCATGTGTGTGTGTGTGTTTGTGTGTGTGTGTGGTGGTAGTAATAGTTAGGGGGCCACTTATAAAGCTGCACGAAGCCTCAGTGTGAGAGGAGCTGGATAATCCCTCAAACCTTAGGATAAAGTTATGATCTCAGTTATCTGCCTTACCACCCACAAATAACAGTCGTTATAATAAAATAATTGTGGGGGCAGGAGGGAGGATTGCCGCAAATGTGAGCTCATGTGGTGCTTGGAGAAAGTCAGGCAGCAGTGTCTACTTCATTGGCATTCCAAAGCCTCCCTAACCATGGAGCCGCTTTTTTTCTGCTTGCCTGAATTACTCATTCAAACACCATGCTAATTAAGAGTACCTTAAAGTAATGGAAGTAGGCAGCAACATCCTTAAATATAAATCATTTTCACCTCCACAGGCCACATGATATGTTGCATCTCTGTCTCTCTATCTGTATTGAAAGTGAATGTTTATAGTCTCAGTTCATCAGTTCACATTAGCCTCATGCTGAATATTTAAACACAGAACAATTTGAACACACCATGAAGGAAGACAGTGACTGCACTTTCATTTGGAACAGCAAGGGCTCATCTAATAATAATTTAGTAAATCAGCCATTTAGTAGCTCAGTTGTACACTGCATTGTGCCAAATATTATTCCACTCAACTGTACACTTGCAAAATTGAAATTCAGACTGTAATCTCACAGCACTCTTGTTCATTGGTGGAATGAGACAGAAAATCACCCTCCTAAAAGATCATTTCTGTTTCAGGATCTATCATAAGTGTATAACAGTGGTGAAATAAACACAAATCATTTGTATACAATGTCATCTAATTATGCTTAAGTCTTTAAGCAAAGACTATCAGGAATCTGGGATTCACATAAATATCAATGAGGATAAAAATATCAGTAACAGTTGCATAATACTTTGGTTGACTAGTGGACATAGGTCCAATTGCTCTGGTTAGGAACTCGATGTATCAAAAACTGTCCAATGGCTAACACCTCTCCAGACATGCTGCCCTTCTTCCCGAGCTTTAAGCCATTATTCCCTTTTTCTTTGAATGTTTTATTTTGGGGAACATAGGCAGATAGCAGGTAGTATAGATCTAAACAACAAAACACACACATGTGGAAAATCCAATTTGAAAACAGCTATGATTTTACAAACCAGAATTAGTGTTTCCCATGTTTTCGTAGTGCAAAATTAGGTGGCTTCCCACAGCACAGTTACATGGAATAATAAGAAAAAAGAACTAGACAAAATGCGAGCAAATATTTTGCTGAGCAGTGGTATAAGTTGTTTTCTAAAGTGAAGGGCAATTTTAATATGTAAAGTCTGGTTGAGAGGGACTCTTGCTGTTTAACATGAGATGTATACCACTATGCCGAATTGGACATTCATGGTTGATGTATCTCTTTTAGTTGAGAATTGAAAGGAACTGAGATCCCTGGTGGATGAGTCCTGTGTATTCTTCACACATTAGTTCAATGCACTACTCAAGGAAATAAAAGTTCTACCACCCCAATTGGAGAGATGAAGAAAATGAAGCATGGAGAAAGGGTAAATGACCCTTAACCAAAGTTCACAGCCTTAGGCCTAAGATAGCACAAGCCTCAAGCCAAGTGCCATTACAGATGGAGACAAGGAGGCTAAGAAGTAAGGAGCCTTTAGGTCTCCAAGACTTCCAAAGAAGGGACTTGCCTGTTCCCTTTTCCATGCCACCATGATCCCATTTAGGAAAGATTCCTGGAAAAAGAAAACAATTCCAGTATAACAACTTCTCAAGAATACCTAGTTTCAGGGTGTAGACCTAACTGCTGACACTTGAAAACTGGAGTGTTTTGGTAAAATGATGAAGCAGTAATGTTTCTTTTATGAGAATCTCCTCACAGAAAGGGAAGGCTTGGCACCACTTGGAGATCAAGCTCGGTGATCCATCATAGTAAAGTCAGCTGTCCCAGCCAGCTTCTCAGAGGTCACTCGATCGAACTAACAGCTCTTACAACTATATTATTGCTTACGGAACAGTAATTGAGGCACCATGGATAAAAATTACCTGGTCTAATAGGCAGTGAACAATTTTCACTCAATAAAATTATAAGCCAAATCATTCGTTTCATAACACTTGGACTAATTTATTTGTTGACCTTTTAATATCCATAGCTCTTCAGCAGTATTAACTGCAACTTAGACAAAATCTCTTGTTCATTTTACTTTCATTGATTTTTTTTTTCCATTGAGGCAATAACAGCTGTTTGAGAACAGCCTTTTCTTTCCATTGTAAAAGTCAGTCACGTAAGTTAGTATGTCTTATGCTGATAGAACTACTTTATCTTACTACCTGCTCAAAGTCTGATACAAATAATCTCATGATGTCTTTGTAAACCAGGCTAAACCTGCTTCTACTTTCACTAGGTGTTAGTACTGATTCATGTTCAGAATTGATCGATCTACTAATAGGTGATGGAAGGATAGTAATCTCAAAACAGCTCATAAAAATAAATGGAGAAATTTCAGTTCTTCCTTTGCCTTCATCTTGGTAGACTGGCCTCTCTTCCTGCAGATTTTAAGATTATGGTGAGTTGTTTTTATAAGGGAATGAATAGGAAAGAGGTGTATTCATTCATTCATTCAATCATATTTATTGAGCACTTACTGTGTGCAGAGCACTGTACTAAGCACTTGGGAAGTACAAATTGGCAACATATAGAGACGGTCCCTACCCAACAATGGGCTCACAGTCTAGAAGGGGGAGACAGACAACAAAACAAGTAGACAGGTGTCAATACCATCAGAATAAATAGATTTATAGCTATATACACGTCATTAATAAAATAGAGTAATAAACGTATACAAATATATACAAGTGCTTTGGGGAGGGGAAGGGGATAGGGCAGAAGGAGGGGGGGCCATGGGGAGGAGGAGAAGGAGAGGAAAAAGGGGGGCTAAGTCTGGGAAGGCCTCCTGAAGGAGGTGAGCTCTCAGAAGGACTTTGAAGGGAGGAAGAGAGTTAGTTTGATTGGATGTGCAGAGGGAGGGCATTCCAGGCCAGAGGTAGGATGTGGGCCAGGGGGTCGATGGTGGGATAGGTGAGAACGAGGCACAGAGAGGAGGTTAGCAGCAGAAGAGTGGAGTGTGTGGGTAGGTCTGTAGAAGGAGAGAAGGGAGGTGAGGTAGGAGGGGGGCGAGGTGATGGAAACCACTATGGCATGACACCATGGCATAGCATGGCACCACTATGGCAGTCTTCCCACGAACTGAGGGAAGACTACATGGAACACTAAAGCGTTTTGCATTCAGAGAGATAAAATATAATTGTTCCACCGTTAACATTTTACTGTCTCCTACACCTAATCTATGCTCATCCTTTTCATTTAGTCTGAAGTGGTCCTGAGTTGAGTGCCTCCTTCAAGAGAAACATTCTTATGTCGGTGATAAAATGAAAGTGACTGCACTGAATGTAGAGGTTATGCTTGAGTAATGTTTTAAGCCTGATTTGGAAATATAACACTTCAGATGAGCACTATTTTGCAAGGTCTGTGCGCTCGGCATACTGCGAATTAGGGAATTCTTGTACAAATCGGAAGCTTAACAACATTGTTTTGTTTTGTTTTTCTTCCTTCCTTCTCCCAAGTCCCTCTTTGAACACAAACATACCTTTTAAGTGGGAAGTTTCCACACTAAGGTGTTCTGCCACACATTATCACTGACCCTGGGGAAAAGTAAAGGTGAGGTAGGAGAGAGAGTGTATACATTTTAACCTCCTTAACAACCTGAGGAAGCACTCCTAAGGTGCCTCTCAAGCACTTATGAAGAAAGAAATGAAATGGAAGTCAAGAATACAAAAATCTCCTCAAAAAATCATTTCAAACTTAGGCAGGGCTCAAAATTCACTTAGAGAATTAATAATAATTATGGTATTTGTTAAGCGCTTAACTGTGTGCCAGGCACTGTACTAAGCACTGGGGTGGATAAAACAGATCGGGTTGGACACAGTCCCTGCCCCACGTGGGGCTCATATCTCAATCCCCATTTTACAGATGAGGTAACTGAGGTCCAGAGAAGTGAAGTGACTTGCCCACAGTCAAACAGCTGACAAGTGGTAGAGCCGGGATTAGAACCCATGACCTTCTGACCCCCAGGCACATGCTGTATCCACTGCACCATGCTGCTTCCAGGATCAAATACGTACATCTTTCTGTTGATGAAAGCTCAGAGAGCAACTCCTTCTGCCCAAAAGGTCAGAGACCTGACTTTTTATTACCCTTTCCCCTGCTTTTGGCAAGTCCAGGTAAAGAGTAGGGGCAGAAATAGGTGAAGACCAGAAAGGTCAAAGGGCCAAACAGACCACTTCACATCTCCTTCCCTGGAATAGAATATAGTTATTGACAAACCTTGGTGTCACTTCAAATTGGTTTAACCAAAAAAACAGGAAGAAAGTAATGACAACAAGTAAACTCAGGCATAAAGATAAGCAAGATGCCCCAATGCAGCCTCATAAATAAATCCAAAAAAATGTCAGCCTACATCTATTTACCATTAACTCCTTCTCAGCTACTCAGGGTACATTAGAGGTTAAATAAATTTAACTTGAGTCTCTAATATATGTTATGTTTTCAGAAGTGGAATTCTGTTGGCAAAATCAAGATCAACCCAAAATCTGGTCTAAGGCAGTGCCTTAGCTTTCATATAAAGTCTCATCAGAAGGATTTAAGGAATGTTATTACCGGGTCAAACAATGCTCCTCCCAGTGTAGTATTTGGTCTTTAACTCCAGCAACAGATTGTTTAGAATAACCACATGATGGTTGCCCTCCTTGACATCCAGTCTAATGTTTAGGGATGTACAATCTAATGTCCTTAACTTTTTCCTCTATATCCCTGATACATCTCCTGTGACTCATTATGGAACTCTCATCCATGAATATATCCAAACCCATCTTGAATCTGTCAATATTTTCACCCTGAACAACTTCCTGTGGTAATGAATTCAATATGCCTACCACCTGCTATGTGAAGCTATGTTTTCTTTTATTGGTCTTGATAACTTCCATCTTGAGTAAGAGTCCTTTACCAGTGGCACCCTACAACATTGTGATTGATGAAAAACGTGGAGACAAGATTCTTTCTATTCTTTCTTTCTTTCTATTTCTCTATGGCTGATGGAAACTGAGAAGGAGCTTGGGAAGGGCAAAGGCAGGGAATAATAATAATGATTATGGTGTTTCTCAAGTGCTTACTATTTTCCAAGCACTGTGGTAAATACAAGGTAAGCAGGTTGCCCCACGTGGGGTTCACAGTTTAAATCCCCATTTTGCAGATGAGGTAACTGAGGCATAGAGAAGTTATGTGGCACATCCAAGGTCACACAGCAGACAAGTGGTCGAGCCAGGATTAGAACCCACATCCTCTGAGTCCCAAACCCATGCTCTTTCCACTAAGCCGCACTGCAGGCAGTCTTGTCTAATGCTGTCGAGTCATCTCCAACCCATAGTGACATCATGGACACATCTCTCCCAGAACGCCCTACCTCCATCTGCAGTCGTTCTGGTAGTATATCCATAGAGTTTTCTTGGAAAAACTACAGAAGTGGTTTACCATTGCCTCCTTCCACGCAGTAAACCTGAATCTGTGCCCTCAACTCTCTCCAACTCTCTTGCTGCACATAACAGGGGAGATTGTCTTCCACTCGCTAGCCATTAGCCAAGCTAGGAACGGAATGGATATGGCCTCTGCTTGACTCTCTCTTTCGTAGTCGAGAATGGTAGAGTACTGGAAACTCTGCAGGTGCAACCCTGAGAGGGGAAGGAGGCAGTATCCATCAGTAATAATAATAGTAGTTCTAAGACCTTAGAGGGGAACCGGAAAAGCATACTGGTGGTAACTCACTGACCTTTTCCTTAGCCTTAATGTTGACTCTCCTGTCTGTCGTCTTGGTTGCATATCACCTTCTCCAATGACAGAGGTACGATAATTCCATTTCCTAGTGTTCCTGAAAAGAAAAATTCCTATGTCCATATTTCCCTCTTTAATTTGCTCTCCCTCCCATTTTTTTTTAAATTCCCACTGAAAGCAATTTTGTTTCCCCGTAGTTCCTCCATCTTTGCTCAAGAACGATGATTTTTGTAAAACTGTATGAGAAACAGATTGGCCTAGTGAATAAAGCATGGGCCTCGGAGTCAAAAGGACCTGGGTTCTGATCCCTGCTCCTCCACTTGTTTGCTATGTGAACTTGGGCAAGTTTCTTCACTTCTCTGTGCCTGTTACCGCATCTATAAATTGGGGATCAAGACTGTGAGCCCCATGTGGGACAGGGACTGTGTCTGACCCAATTTCCTTGTATCCACTCCAGTGCTTAGTACAGAACGAGGCACATAGTAAGTGCTCATGGCTCAGTGGAAAGGCTTTGGAGTCAGAGGTCATGGGTGTGAATCCCGACTCTGCCACATGTCTGCTGTGTGACCTTGGGCAAGTCACTTAACTTCTCTGAGCCTCAGTTACCTCATCTGTAAAATGGGGATTAAGACTGTGAGCCCCACATGATCACCTTGTATCCCCCCCAGCGCTTAGAACAGTGCTCTGCACATAGTAAGCGCTTAACAAATGCTATCATTATTATTATTATCACCACAATTATTATTATTACTATTACTGTTATTTTTATGTGATAATATAAAATGCTTATAATGGGGATAAAGTTATTTTTTCAAAACAAGTTGGTTTGAACACACCCCAGGTAGGAGAATGACTTTTGTTGTTGTCCGGACTATTACAGACAGTGAATAATAGTTAATCAAGAGAAAACATTGACTTGCTAGCTCGACTGTTATAATTTCAGGCAACATGGGCTTCAACTTGTATTGGGGTGAACTGTCCTAGTTATATAAACTCATTATCTGTACATTGGATCAATATAAAACTAAGTAGAAATTATTATTATTAATAAAACCAAATGTCAGTTTGGGGAATGAGGCAATTCTGACCAGTACCATCTTTGAGAACCCTTTTTGAAGAAGATGGATGCTTTTAATCAGAATTTGTAATCCGCAAAGAAGTACAGTGTCAGAGTTTTGGTAGAGCAATAGCCTTTTGAGAGCCAATATATGAATCTGTCAATGGTCCTAAGAGCACAGTCAGTACATGGCTGACATATAGCATGGAACAACCTCATTTCACTAAGAATCTGAAAATAGTGATGCTGCTTTCACCAAGCATGATTCATTATACTAATCACAAAATTAAATGCAGGTCCGGGTCAGCAAAAGTTGGGAGCCTTATTCATCAAAAGGTGGCATAAACTGTAGTCATGATGATCAAATCTGATCCTAGATAATTTACATATTGGATTTTTTTCCTGAGGTCAAATGGACCAAGAGTTAACAGCACAAGCAACAAGAAAATTTCACTCTCTGCAACTGCATCAATAATTGATCATGTTGCAAATATAGTAGTCACCGTAACGTTGGTTCTGAATACCAGGTTAAAAAGAAAGTTATTTAACCTTGCTACTTGGATTATGGACCATCTTGGGCTACCACAAAATTTTCCTGGAGGCTGTCTGGACTGTGTATTGCATGGAGGGGAAATAGCTTACCTCCCCAGCTAATCTCTATATAGTGTTTATGGTTCCTTCCATTTTAGTGGTATGTAATAATAATAGTATAGTATAATAATTCTGGTATTTAAGTGCTTACTGTGTATCAGGTACTGTGCTAAGTTCTGGGGTGGACACAAGCAAATAGGTTTGGGACAGTCCCTGACCTACATGGTGCTCAAAGTCTCAACCCCCATTTTACAGATGAGGTAACTGAGGCACAGAGAAGTGAAGTGACTTGCCTAGGTCAAACAGCAGACAAGTGGCAGAGCTGGGATTAGTACCCATGATGTTCTATGTATAACTATTGGGGTATTAAGTGAGTTCTAGAAATGAAAGTACTTTATATTCTAAAAAAAATCAGCATCAAGGATAGAAAAAGAAAAGTAATGTAAAAGGCTCTCAAAGAATGATCATATTTCTCTGCTCTGCATTTGCTAAAAGATCAGAAGTAATGGTCATTTATTGACCATACCATTAAAATTAAGTTTTAGCAAGTGCTCAGCTTTATATATTTATCCTGTAAAATGAAATGAGCCCAAATCACAGTACAAGGTTTGCATGTAGTAGAGGCATTTTCAAAAAGATAAATAGAATGATTTTTTCTGTAAATTGGGTTAATGTATGTTTATTTTCAATAGGCAGGAAAAGACATGAGCAAGGTCATTACTGAAGATTGTAAGCTCCTTGTGAGCAGGGATCAACTCTACCAACTTAATTGTATTGTACATTCCCACGTGCTTAGTGCAGTGTTCTGCATATAGTAAGTGCTCAATAAATACCAATCAATCAATCAATCAATCGTATTTATTGAGCGCTTACTATGTGCAGAGATTGATTGTGGCTGAACATGTAGATGGGGTATGAGCTTTGGCTCACTCTGGATCACTTCAATATTTGATGTACAGCATTACAATTTTCCTCTTCGACTAAAAGGGGAAATGTTGATTTTTTTTTACTTACAGCCAGGGAAAGGATTATTTTAACAAAATCTAATCTCTACTTATGTACTTTGAACTGAATTATGGAAACAGTTTAATCTTATTATAAGAAAGGGATACTTTTATAAACAAGTAAATGCCAAATTAGATATTAGCTTTTAGTTATCTTTATTTTTTTTTAAATAATGAAACTGCATATTTGCATAGAATGATATTTTATTATGCCCTGTAGCTACTCGGAAGAGGGGGTTACGAATAATTTCAGAATCAAAAGATTGTATGAGACACCCAGTCCTCTTCTTCTGAAAGATTTCCTCTTTAGTATCTTGGGCTTAATCATTCTTCCAGTGTGCAATTACAGATTTTTTCAAATTACCATATAAAACTACAAAAAAATTACACTTGTGGCCATTGCAGTGGTAATACACAGTATCAATTTGATTTTAAGAGGCATGTATCTTTTATATTACCTGTCATCTTTATAATACCTTTTACAAATTTAATCAATATATTTTAACATTCTATATACTTTCAGCGCAATATACAATAAATATTCAAGTTTCCTCTTAAACATGCCTTAGCCTTTAAATTGCGAAAACTGCAGTGCCCTTTCAATCGACTTACATAATGTCATAAAATATACATTTCCAGGTAAATGAAGTCAGCCACTTCAATTTAGTCTCTCAAACTGGTAGTAAATGAGAGGTTAACACCATGGTGCCAAACCCATTATTGAGTAAATTTAGCACCTTGGACAGCTCTGTAAAATCTTTATTGCTTTCCTGACCCGCTCGTCATGTTCTGTCTGTGTGTTCAGTGGCTCTCAGCTCTGATTGAAAGGCAATATATTAGATCCCGAACACAAACACGCTCGGGGGCTAGTTCACGGGGAGCATAATGACATGGAGGTGAGAGCAATTTTCTGGTGGCCTCGATGAGAGCCCCATGCCTTGGCCCATTGCGCTAACTCCTAGAGGACTTGGAGGCTCCTCTCTCCTTTCTATTTGCAGACAAAACGAATATCACCAGAATAATTTAGGGGAATAGGAAACTGACTTAAACACCCTAAAATCCAAAAGTTAATATTTCCCCTGAAGAGTCACTCAAAAATGACCACGGTAGCATTTCATGATGTGGTTTTCTGTAAGAGATTTAGGATCCTTGAAGGGGTTTGGGACATAGACTGTGCTTTTCAATGAGCTGAGGGTGAGGTATGACTTGAATGGAAAGGGAGTTTCAGTGTTTTGAGCAACAGAAGGCTTCCATCGTTTGAAAACTCAAACTATGAAGTTGAGTCAAATTAGACTGGTATTTGTTACAGATACAGAGTAATTTCATAGGTATATAGCATTCAGTCTGTCTATACCATAGTAAATTATTCACTCCTGTGGTCAAACACAAAAAGGCAATCTACCTTTTCCAAAAAAAAAAAAAAATGGTTCAAATTATATAATGCATTTCACCTCATGTGTGGAAAAATAACTACAGTGTTTTACAGAGGTGTGTTCAGCATCTTGAGGCAAAGCGTAAATGTTTTTGGAAGTTCAAAAAAACCCCATCTCATTTTTGAATTTAGGACATTATATATGTCATAAGTAGTTACACTAGTATGACAACTATTTTGTCTCATATTATGGGGAATTTAAAATTGAAAAAAATGCTAATATATATCTAAAAGCTTGTCATTTTAAGAGTTGCTCGAGGATTTTTGAAGAGGCTATGGTGACAGCAAAATGAATGCAATTATATCTCTATTTCTGATCAGAGTCTGCAGTATATGAAAATTGAACATCACTACTCTTTCGGTTTTAAAATGCCTATTGTATAAAATATTTAAAGTTAAAACTTTTTGATTTTACACATGCTATAAACCCAGAACATTTTTTGTTGTAAAGCACATTAAAAGATCATTTTACGTCTTTGGATCTTTGTATTCTTGGGTAGGTAAACATCTTTTTCACAGTAGAGAATTGCTGTAGTTAGCTTCAAGGGTCAATACAAATTTATAGCATATTTAGAAAATATGAGGAATGCGATTGATCCCAGTTCAAGCTGTGATGCTGCCTGTTCCAGTTCTCTCATTTTGATTTTATTACAGAATAAAAATAAAGTAGTTCTACCCAGATGTCACAATGACTAATTCTAGGCCAAAACAAGAGAGAAAATGCAAAAAAATAATGTTTTCTTAATATATATGGAGATCACTTAGACTGTGAGCTCCATGTGGGACTGGGACTGTCTCTGATCTAACTTGAACCTGCACTTATAAAACAGTGCTGACACATAGTAAGGGCTAAACAAATGCTATATATGCAATGAGAAACACAACTACGTTGGAAATAAATGAGTAGATCAAGTATCAAAGCAATAAATAAACTCAAGATGTTATAAAAGATTCAGAATGAGACCTGAAAGTTGTTATGAAGGGAATTACAGATAACGCATTTTTCCAAAGAATGTCCATCCATTGTTATGGGGATTTGCTATAGAACATGGATATGATAGTTCTGATTTATAAGGGAGATAAACAAAAGATGTTTCATGCTACATATTTCCAGCAGCCTAAGATTGATTGGAAATCCCATGAATATAACCTGCCTGTTAAGGTCGTGTTTCCTGGAATAAGCAATTAAGTACAAAATAAACACATTTTAGGGATTCGTAACGTGCACTGAATGAAATTGATTGGAGTAATGCAGTAAATGACCTCAAATTGTATTCTACAATAAATGTATGAGTGCTTTATAGTGCAGAAGGCAGACAATTGAATGATGTATTTTATCTTGGAGCACCAATGACTCTCACCTTTTGACTTGATTAAGCATGTATGTGAACAGGATAAACTTCTGATTTAATATGATTCAGGGTTTCTCAATGTGGTTGCTTTTAAATGGAATAAGACCAGATAGGATATTAATGGTCTCTTTGGTATTTCATCTATTTCACTCAGAGGAACAAACCTGTCTTTTTTTTTTTCTTTTGGCAGGAAGTGATACTTAAAAGAGCTGCTGACTTGGTGGAAGCACTGTATGGTATGCCACATAATAATCAGGTAAGTGATTTAAAAATATTTGGCTATATACCAAGATAAGTCTAGGTGGGAGAATATTTGTTCATTAGTACGGTAAGAAAGCCTCAAAAAATAACAAATGTATAAGCTTACATAGTTTCAACAGGCAAAAAAAGGTACAGGACTGATCTAGTGTTCTCTATCCTCTTGGCAAATTATTTCCTTAATGCACAAGACTGAATTTATTTGAAAACTTTCTTAAAATGCTTCATAATTGAAGGATTGGATTGATTTCTGCTTGGTTTTATTTTACCTATTCTTATTTCCAAACATATTTGAAAACAGTCTTAGAATTTATAGGGCTTTCATAATGTGTTTGATGATGAAGTAGGTATCTGATGATAAATGCATCCCATTCTGAATTAATGAAATAGAGCAATATTTGGGAAACTTATCTGACCTCTTCTTTCCAAACTATATTTTCATCTTGAAAAGAAACAGCATTAATACTCTTTTCATGTGCTTTGCTTCAGTATTTGAGATCTAGAAAGTGAAGAAATGATAGACTAGATAGGGGTAAGGTCTCCTGGGACTAGCACAAGACCTTCCAGGAGTCATCCACAATGGGCAATTTCCTGCCCTTAACCTTAGTAGAGACAAGCAGTCACTTTTCATTAGTCACCATCTTTGCAGCCCTTTTCCAATATCCGTGAACACATTTATGCCAAGTGTGTTGGGCAGGGGCTGGCTCTTGCCCCACATAAACTACCTAACAGTGTTTAGGTTATGCAAGGAAGCATGGACATGGTTGGAGGCAGAAAGGGAATGCTCATTGTTGGGGTTGATGGCAGGCCAACACTGCTTCCTTTTGTTAATGAGCATCTCTCTTCTTTTATGGTTGTGGCCGTTGGAAAATTGTCAGGTGGGAAAGGAACATGATTAAGATAACATAGGAGGGCAAGTTTTCTCTCAGGGTTAGGAGGGCAAGTCATGTCTCTGAAAGGAAATAGTCAAGCCTGTATGCCTTAAAGGGTGGGGGAGGGAAACTGCAGTGCTAACCCAGGGAAGTCACTTTAAATTCTTTTATTTTTCAGGAAATAATCCTGAAGAGAGCAGCAGACATTGCAGAGGCACTGTACAGCGTTCCTCGTAATCACAACCAGCTCCCTGCACTTGCTAACACTTCTGTCCATGCAGGAATGATGGGAGTTAATTCATTTAGTGGGCAACTGGCAGTGAATGTCTCAGAAGCCTCACAGGCCACCAATCAGGGTCAGGAAATGATTTTCTTTCTGTTTTTGAAGCATAAAATATTGTTTTCAGTTAGAATGCATTTTCATTTGAGAGATTATGTGCTTTATTGTGTCAGGTTCCCTTTTAGAATTTATCTTTCAGTTTCTACCACCATTTGGTGGAGATACAATGGCAATTAAAGGATGCATTACCAATATAGACATTCAGCTTAATGAAATAAGGATGGTAGAGTGAAAAACCAGCAATGAGATTCTGCTGGGAAGAGTTGCATCAATTATTTTCCATGTTATGAGAGAGCCTTTTGACTGCATGTATATCCTTTTTGAGTATTTTCCTTTGACAAACTAATATGTTAGACAGACCCATATATTTCCTACATTTCCAAGATCTAGGCCATACACACTCCAAAGGGGAAAACCTTAAGAAAACTAGGTTTGCCTGAACATATGCCTCCTTTCTCCCTTCAACAGGTTTTACGCGCAACTCAAGCAGTGTATCACCTCATGGGTACGTGCCAAGCACCACCCCACAACAGACCAACTACAATTCCGTCACAACAAGCATGAATGGATATGGGAATGCTGGAATGTCAAATTTAGGCGGTTCTCCAACCTTCCTAAATGGATCTGCTGCCAATTCCCCCTATGCCAGTAAGTAGTATTGTTCTGTATTGTTGCACATTTTCATTTAGAACGAATCAATTGGTTGTCCACTCGATATTTAGTTTCTCTTTGAGAAATTCAAGATAGAACTTGTATGTTGCAATCCTCTCCAAAGCACTTACTGTTGGAACACTTTTACAGACAAGCTGTCTTTCCCATTCTTCACATGGAGAGGCACATTTCATTGCCCATTGGGGAAGAGACCATGTTTTCTAATTCTGTTGTACTTTCTTACACAGGAGGTGCTCAAAAGTTAATGTTGATAGACTGTCTCCAGTGATCACATCAGTCCTTTCAGCTTATCTGTAAACATCACATCTGTGGGAGAAGGTCGACTCTATATTCCATTAGTTTTTTGATACAATTCCAGGATTATCCCTGACAGTATTGAAAATTCTCCTGAATTTAGTAATAAAGTTTTGAGCATATGAGATCACTCTTAACCAGTTTGTACTTTTATTACAATGCTTTCTATGGGTAAAATTGTCAAGTGACCAAGGGTGGGCATGCAGACATAATCCTGGAATGAACACTGTATTAAAAAGCCAAAAAACATATTGACACCAAAACATTGACACTTCGGGCTTATTAGCTGCTTATTAAGTGGCTGCTTCAATGCCTATGGAATAATCATTTCCTCTAAAGTTCTTCTCTGCCCAAGTGACTTCTTTACTACTGTGGTCACAGACCTTAAAATTTTTAAATCAAATGTATATGATGGCCCAGAAATATTTAGAAAACAACATTTAAAATACCACAGAAATCTGAATATATTCCTATTTCACAATTTTCTCCAGAGTCCTTATTATTCATTTTGATTTTGATCCTTCAAAATATTGTCTCTAGTTTATCTATTCTTTCTCTGATGCCTAATCAATTCAATCAGAAAATGTTTCAATCATGACCTGAAAATTAAAAGGTGGCATTCTTAATTAAATCAATAAACTAATTGCTGTATAGTAGCAATTCAATTTAGGTGCTTTGATTGCTCTGCCTTAACAACTACTTCAGATACCAAGTGATTTCAGTCTAAGATTGTATCTGTCAGACTGTGAAACTTTGAACATTTAATTTCCATTAATTGATTTCCTCAGTGTTCACAAATATGGTATCAGATTCTCAAATAAGTACTCAAGTAGGATGATTTTTATCTGCATATATGCAAATAAAATAGCACAAAGCCCAACTGATTTGAATTTTTCCTCTACAGTGTTTAATTATTCATAAACCATTCATGTCTAAAAACTCCAAACAAGATTAAAAAAGTGAAATATTCTACTTGTGAATATTTTTTCCTTCTCTGGCAGCTTACAGTCAATAATAGTATTATAATAAGCGAACTACGTGACTATATCTTACTCCCCCAAACCCAAAGCTCTCCTCTTCAAAATATACATGATGGCCAGTATATGCCAAAGAGATTAATTGCCTTCCACACTGAAACAGCAGGATTTCAAACCCAAGTACATTAAAAAAAAATCAGCCCTCCTGTGCAGGTGTTTTGCAATTTAAATAGGTGTTATTATTGACTGTAGTTTTTACATTTACAGATCCTAAGAGATGTATAAAAACATTGCCCTCATTAGAGGAAAAGTATAGTTTAAAAAATAATTTAGAAAAATTCTTAAGACCATATTGTTTTGCACTGGTGGCCCCAGTTCGATCTAGGATGGCAATTTAGGACCTCAGGCCATCCAAACCAATGATAAAATGCCTCACATGCTTTTCTCTTTCAAACCCCATTCTACTGCCCTGTTGTTCATGATTTTAGTGCTTCAGAAAAGAGCTAGAGAAGGGAGTCATTCCCCCAGCAGAGAACAAACCAACTTGGATATGGGAACCACAGAGATGCACTTCCTGATCTAAATAAGACAGCAGTAACTGATGTCAAAGGATTAAAGCAATACTAGAGATCTCAAATCACCTGAGCATCTGGTCCACCTAACCATCGTTGCCATCAATGCACAGCCAGAGATTCATTTTTAACATTTGAGCAATTTCTACAGTTAAGATCTTACAGCTCTGCTAAGGTTCCCAGATGTTTTGTTGTCTCATATTACTACTTTCAGGGCTCACCTTCTTGCTCCCCATTCCAAATTAAGAAAATTGCCTCCGACAGATGCAATCTCCATGCAATCTTCCTCACCATTAACAGCATTTTTGAGCAGCAACCGCATTGATTGAGTTCTGACTGGTTGGAGAGCATGGAACTGGGTGCTCAGGAACATGTAATCAATCAATAAATCAATAGTATTTTTGAGAATTTTGTGTGAAGTACAGTATTAAGCTCTTGAGAGTGCAGTGCAGCAGTTACAATGCTGATGGTCTATCCTAAGAGGGAAGCTTTGATTCTGAATTTGTATTTGGGCAGCCATTAAGACATATGCAATTCTGTCAATAAGCTTTGTAAGGATGTATTTACTCTGCTTTGATTGCAATCTCTTACAGGGCTAGGGATCATGTCTCATTCTCACCTATATATTTTTTCCCCAGCATTTATTGCAGTGTTCTGCATACAGATGCATAATAACTGCTTTTACTTCCCCTTCTCCTCCTCCTATTCCAGAATCAATAGCCCAGTAGAGGCCCTCTAGCAGTCAAAGGTAAAATGAAGTACATACAACATAGAAATGCCTAATGCCTTAGAATTTTTCATTCTGGACAAAGTGGCAATTTGCGGTGTTGTTCAAACTGAGTGTGGTAATCTGATTTTATTACCTTGACTACTCTCCAGCTGTCAATCACAGTCTTTGGTACCTAGTAAGTGTTCAACACCATTATTATTAGCAGAAAGCAATAAGTAACTAGGGCACTGCTATCTTGGGGAACTCCCAAATAGTGACCTTTTTGGTCCTTCCACTCGCCTCTTGCTTCTAGATTAAGCAATTTGTTTTTCCTTTTGTAGTTGTGCCATCAAGTCCAACCATGGCCTCCTCCACAAGCCTCCCCTCGAACTGCAGCAGTTCCTCGGGGATCTTCTCCTTCTCACCAGCCAACATGGTCTCAGCAGTGAAACAGAAGAGTGCATTTGCTCCTGTAGTGAGACCACAGACTTCTCCTCCTCCTACCTGCACCAGCACCAATGGCAACAGCCTGCAAGGTAAATGCCACCAGTTCTTTTTGTTTTTGCCCAGCCTGCCTCAGTCTGATCTCCAAAGCCCTGAGCACACATACCTAGTGCTCGAGAGGAACACAATTTCCTAAACTCTGGCCGAAAGGAATGGATCTTGGCGAGCCTGCCTGGTAGAATCCCCCTCATCTCCTGTGTCTTTCTATAAATGTTAAACTTTTTCCCCTGTCCTCTCCTCCCTTGTGCTAACCAAAGCAGTTGGTAACACCCTTTTCTAACTCCACTGATAATGCTAAATCAAGATTCTGCCATTTTGTAAGTGCAGATTCAGTGTTAAATACAACAGTAATATATCCGTTTACTAATACCATCCTTTTTCTTTTCTCCTCTTTTATTCCCGTTGTCGCCATTATCAGACCAGTCTTTTGTGGACTCTAGCAAGTACTCCACTGCAGGGTCTCTCCAGGGACTGGCCTTCTCCTGAAGTACGTCACAAAACTTACCCTTCCTTTTTTGCCTTTGTCATAGTATATGTGTACAGAATCATACCCACTCAGGAAAGGAAACTGTGGCTAAAATGGTGTTTGCAGAACATGGTGCAGCTCTTGGTTCTGGGTATCTGTGGCAAAGACAATTCCAAACCAAGTTAAGAGTTCTCCCTCCCACCCACCTCCGATTCCTGTCTGATTTTGCCAAAGGGCAAATACAAAGCCAGTACCAAAGCTGCCGTGTCTTCAAACCTCCCCAGGACTGTTGAACACCTGAGTCTCTCTTGCCCTTCCATGTTACCCTGGAGTGCTCCCCTCTCTTCCCATAACTCTGCATTACCATTCAGTGCTCATCCTCTAGAGGAAAGGCAGAGTAACGGGTGAAGTTTCCATCGGGTGAGAAGTTTTGTTAGGGGCTAGTCTGCCCTTTTTATTTGTCCCTTAGACAGAGCCTTCCTTCATCCTGCTTCTTGGCTCCTGGATTGATTCTACAGCACATTTCTATGTAGCTGTGGGGCAGGCTACTCACAGAACTCTGTTCCTTTCTTCACACACCTGAAGAGAGGACTATAGTGATACCTTCCTCTCTGGCGTGCAGGTACTTACCCTGTCTTTTATAAGCCCAGGGACAATAGTCATAAAATTCTTACCCCATGCCGCCAAATCCACTCTATCTCTTGGCATATCTGAGTTCCATTACTCAACATGGAGTGGCAATGCTTTTGCTTTGTTTCAAAAGAGTCAAGTTTCTTAACGGGGGTTGGGGCGGGGGGGGGCGGGGGGGAATCTTTCTCCAGGATTTTAGTCCAGAAATCACTATTCATTATATAAGATGTATACATCCACAGAAGAGATTGAATCCATTCATAAAAGCCAGATTTTCTTGAACTAAAGTTAATGCCAGGTTGCACTTAGTGTATTTTAACTGTAAAGCATGGGTGTAGCCCTTAAGCTAAAGCACATTGTAATGGGTTTTTAATAATGATATGAGAGGAGAAATTTACCATTCCTGAGCTGTCATTCAAAAACCTTGTGAAACATAGATCTGACGTAAAGACACAAAATAGAACAAGGCTTTTAATCGACAGCTGAGCAGCAGCTCTTGGAAAAAATGCTGATTTTTAAACTCAGTACTTATGGAAATTTAACACTATAAGCCACTACTCCAACTAAAGAAGGTTTTTCTCTTTCTGAATTGAAGTGATGGGTACACTGGCAACTCCCAAGTTATGTGTGGGGACTTGGGGGAAGACAGCAGAACGGAAACCAAGCCACAAGAGGCTCTTTAAATATTAATGTTATTTTTATTTTAAAACCTCCTGGACTTCAGGAATTCCTACCCAGACTTGTAAAAAGTTATTGTGACATGGCTGTAGATCAGAGGGTACAATTGGACAGTGCAGATTGGCTACCACCACAGTTCCACCCAGGCCTTTTAGTGCCCAGAAAATGTCCTGAATAGTCTCTCCCTCCCACTGCCCTCCACTTTTGTTTAGCAACTGGCTTTCATAAGAGCAACAAGGCACAAAAAGTCAGTGCACTTCTGGAGCAGACCTGTCGTTCTTAGTGGAATTAAGACATTTGGCCTTCGGCCTGGTGCCTCAGGACACACAGTCCAACACTGCTATAATCATTCAGAAATGCACTGCCTGTTGTGTCTAATTGCTAAAATGAGCAAACCATCTATATAAGCAGATGGCCTCTTCCTGCTTGAGCTTTGGGTGACATCAAAAGCCAAACAAATTTTCCTCAGAGCTTAGGTTTCAGGCTAGAACAGGATATTGTCGAAGATTTAACCATGCCATAGCACTGGCTGTGCTTATTTGGAGATGGGGTAGGGAAACCTGAAATCCTCTGCCATCTTAGATATCTTCAGCTTAACACAGACTTTCTGCTCATCCGCTAGCCAAGGTCATACAAAGAGGGGCAGAGAAAATAGTCAAAGTTCAGTTGAACACTCACTCTGTGAAGAGCACCATATTAAGTCTTGGGAGGAAACAATAAAACAAATCTGGTAGTTATGTTCCCTGTTCACAAAGAGTCCATTTTTCATTCCATTTATTCTATTGTCTGGAAAGGGGAGAACTATGTGACATCCATGCCATTTCTACTCTAATGTCCCGGACCATTATTTTGCCTCCGCCTCTCTCTCCTGCCCCTCTATCCCCTACCAGAAACTGTTTTTCATCAATTGCATTTTACGAATGATGAGAGACAGGGAGCCTCCCCTTTTTGCCGTTCATAGTTTTGCCCTTCATTTTATTTGTGTTATTTCAAAAAAAGGGCTTCAATTCTGGAACTCTGTGGTCCTTGATCTCAGTGTCAAACTACGGTAAAATCATCCCCAGTGTGAAACCCAAGCATTGTGATGAAACAAATCTAGAGCAAGGCCCTGGAGCTGGCCTGCAGCCCCAGGCTACATGCTAAAGCAGTGAAGCAGGTCCACAGATCTTAGGACAGCAGTTTGAGAGTTCTCAGCGCCATCTCCGTTATACACATGGGACTTAGCTCTTATTAAAGATTAGGCACACCCCAAATCAAGTGGACCCAGTGACTCCAAAGAGGTTTCCCTATCCGATTTCAGTTGCTGGGTGATCCTAGCAAATATTCTTCCTGGGCGAGAAATCTCCAATCCACTCTGCTTCCCAACTCATCTCCAGATTTCAGCATCTGAAGTTCACTAATCCCAGTCAAAAGCAGCCAATTCAGGGTGAGTCAGAAGTGGTCCAGATCTCTCTTTTGGCAGGGTTGGAATGCACACAGGTTTTTCTCCAAAGAGGCCACTAGAAGTTAGAGCCCATTAGACCACAGATACTTAAGCATATGGACAAACGCCAAACATGCTGCATGTGGAAGTCCAGGCCGCTTTTAATCCAGAGCATCCCATTTGCTGAGAGCCAACTAACTTGGAAACAGGGGAATGAGGGCATCAGAACCCAACCTGGGCCCAGCCAGTTTTGGTTTTGCATGCAGGACCCAGCCCAGTGGGCTCTTCAAGACCTGTGGGAATATGGGCCAAGCCCAGCCCATATAATGCACTAAAAGCTGTTGCTCCTGCTCTGGATCAGAGCTTGTGGGGTTGTAGAAATAGCACCTCAACAGCGCTAAGAAAGCTGTGCACACACCACTAGAAGTCATCCGAATTCAATAAATAACTCTGCCAGACCAAAGGAAAATATTGTACTTTTTTGAGCATTTTGAAAAGGAAACACGTCTTCACACAGCATATGGGATTCATTACTAGCAGGAAGTTGGGCAGGACAAAAATAACCATAGATTCAAGAGGAGTTTGAATACATTCATGGATGAGTGGTTCATAATGGGAGAATGTAAGGGAGCAGAAGGGAAGGAGTTAGAGATGTTAGATGGTACATCCCTAAACACATAAATCAGTGTCAAGGAGGACAAGCATCACATGGTTGCTGCAATCATCCTCTTTGCCACTGCTGGAGACAGAATTCTTGGCTTCGTGGGCCATTGGTTTGACCCAGTAATGACATTTATTTTGTTCTTATATTGTAATTGGAAACTACATATTAATTTTCCCTCCACTCTCCTTAATCCCACTGAGCTGGAGGAAGCCAAACAAACAGGTAGCAAATTGTGTGGGTTCCTGTTTTCTTCTGGTTTCGTTTGTTCAATTTACTAGAGCCAATTCTGTTCCTGATTAGGCTTATAATTCTTACACATATGGTTGGGTTTGGGAAGAAAACAATTCACTCTTCACCTCCCTCCTGCCTCTCCCAAATCTGAACATCTTTCTCTTTGGCTCAGTTCTTATCAAATGACTGCAGTTGTAATTTAAAACACAGGAGCATTTCAGCCCATCACCAGCTGAGTTCTTCCTTGAGACGTGTCTGGCCAAGATGCCATGAGATGGCAGCTCTTCCATCTGTCAATATCCCAAGTTAAGGAGTTGTGTTAGTGTGGTGTCCTTCTGTGAATCACCACATGCCCCAGATTGGCAAGTTTGGGCGTCATGCAGTACTGTTGAAACGTTTCACGTCTTACCCTCCCACCCCTCGTACCCTCAGCCACATCATTAATCTTCAGGATTGCGTTAGACGCACAAGGAAATTTGGCCAGAAAACAAGTCTACAGAGAGGTTACCTTAACTGAGCTAGCAGACTCATTGAGAGGTGAAACGTCTTGTAAAAAGCGACCAAAACTACCTCCAGGTTCAGAGGTCCAGAGGCTGTTTCCAAAATGAGTCAACATTGAATTTAACAAAGACTCAATGCTGAAAATGCAATGGAGCAGGATTCAGAGGAGCCACACTAGCCCCTCTTGATTCCAGTTTAGGGTAGGAGTGACCATGGAGACACCATTACGCATATATGCCTCAAGCCTGGAAGGGTGGCTTGGTCAAGGTCAGCACCGATTTGAAAACTTGTGGGCTCTGAGTTTCAAACTGAAGTCAGACCTTTGAGGGGGTTAGGTTTGTCTCCAGTTGGCAAGAGACAACTTCCTGTTTCTAAGAAAAAAGGCTTAGGGAGGCTTATGAAAAAAGACTCCAGGAGCTCTTGGACTCCAAGCAGCTCTTGCAAAACAATATTTGGATGATTTACGTGTAAATGAATCAGAAACATGTGGATTGAATTTCCCTGAAAATACATATGGGTTTAAAAATTAACGGAAAAAGTGTTTGGCCAGATACATTTGAGGGCTTTATTGAATCTTAAAGAAAAAAAAAAGGAAAGGAAAAGAAAAAAATGGAAAAGAAGCTTGAGGCCCAAGGCTCTACTCTCCCAAAGCTTAGGCATGGGCCCTGACTAAGAGGCTAAGAAAAGGACAGAGTGACCTGCTCCCAGAGCCCAATCGTGGCAGATTATGTGTTTCTGACAGCCAGCACTGGTCCAAACCCATCTCCCACTTTGGGGACTCATTCTGGCAGTCAGAAGCCTCAATCTGACTTGGGGCCTGAGTCCCTCTATTCCCCTGGTACTCTCCATTTTCCGCTAACCCTGTCAAGACTCAGAGGCTCAATGTGAGCCGATCCCTCAATGTGGAAATCACCATCATTCTTCTGGGCAGCCTGAAACTGTGCTCGGTACAAACCAGCCTTCTCTTCCACTCTTTCCCTAAACAAATTTGCCAACAAACTTTTGGGGGGCCCTCCCCTTCCCAAACGACCCCCACCTACTCATTGCCTTTCTCCCCACCCCTATGCAGCTCCTCCCCAGCATGAACACAAAATTCAACTTGCCAAAAGGCTGGTTTTAGCCAAACAGTCTCTGTTAATGTACAGAATGCAAGGCATTGTGGCTTTTGTATAAACTGTTGGCAGATGGGATTATGTTGGGTTGTCCTCAGAGGGAACAAATGTGTATTCTTTGAAAAAAAAAATTCTCACTATTTTGCAAGACTTTGGGACTCCACTTTGCCAGTGGCATTCAAACTATGCAATTCCTCAGTTATGTTCTATAATTGAAATCAGATTTTGAGGAGTGTGTAATGTAGTCTCTTTTGTTATAGATAGATGTTCATGTGCTTTCTAATAAAAATATGCAATATAATTCTAAACAAAATCAAATGACAAAACTGAAGAACAGGGTGATCTAAATATTCAAATATTTGTTTCTGCTTGGTGAAAAGGTTTGAAGCAAACTAACTGACTTTTCCTCTTGTCTTTTAACAGCGATATCTGGCATGATTGTTCCTCCCATGTGAAAGAATTGCCTTGAAGAATTTTATTAATGAAGAGGTTGGATTCTGCTACAGAGAGAAATCTGATACAAGTCCCAGAGTGGAACTTTTAACTCAGGCCTTTTTAAGAGGAATCACAATAACTGCGGATTTTTAAACAAGCAAAATCACCGACCTTGCAAATACTGAAATTGGAAGGCATCTGCTAGTGCAGGGTGTTGGTTCAAGTTGTACATCCCAAGTATTTGGGAGCTATATTTATTCTGTTGATAAAGAAAAATCCACTTTTTCTTTTTTTTAAGCTTGATTTAACTCAACAATCATTTGTCTTTTCTAAATCGTAAAGCTATATACAAGGGACACTATAAATAAAGCTCCATGTTTTAATTTATGATGTTTTTAAAGCTGTGTAACGGGAGAATGAAGTGGCGACATTTACAAAGGGTTTGGGGGGTTTTTTTAGAAAAAAAAAAGCTTGTATGGGACAGATTAGAAAAGCCAGTTAGGTTTTTTTTTTCTAGATGATAAGGGTCGGCTCTTATGCCTTACGCATATCCAATGGTGATTTGCTCGTGCAGTGCATTTTCATTCTAACTTCACATGCCACCCCTTAGGAGTACAAGCTTATTTGGGGGAGGAAATGTAGGAGATCTTTCTTTGGTAATGTTGTCTTAATTAAGTAACCGTGTAAATAACGCAGCCTGAAAAGTGAAGTGATGTAAATGATCACATTTTCCCTTCCACTCCCAACCCAGTGCCTCTGGATAGACTGCTGGAACTGTAGAATTCAACCTGGCAAAGTTTCGTTTTTGCTTAATCTTCTCCCGTCGGTGGCCTCACTAGAGTTCAGTGTCACTGCACCCTGCATGCAAATCTCCTTGAGATTCATGGATCATGGTCAAGGCACAGAACTCTAGGCTCAACATTTTCCATTTAGGCCCAAACCAGTCTCCCTCTTCCATTTTCTCACAGGTGAGACTTGCCCAAACTCAATTTGGAACCCACCACATTGCCTAGCTTCAGTAACTGGCCCAGAAGCAAAGTAGGTATTTTGTCTGTGGCCGAGGACGGTGGTTCCCGGGTTAACCAACCCTCCGGCTGGTATCATAAATAGGTTAAGCAACAGGATAAATGCTTCCACGAAATAGCAAATGGACAAAAAAGAAACTCAGAAAAAGAAACGAAGGTTGACACCTCCATATCAAAACCCTATGGCTTCTGTTCTACAGGAATTTTGCTATCTGGGAAGTGTTCTTAAAATTAAAAGTCAAAGATGCAGCAAAGCTCTGAGGATGCAGTACCTGATATTTTTCTTTGCTGTTGTGTTTTGTATGTAGTTATAAATACTGTAGATTTTTTGTGATTTTTTGCCAAAGTTGTTGTTCTATTTATACATTTTAATGTCTTAAGACCGTTTTTTCAATATCACAAAAGATTTTACTGCATATTTTGCAAAAAGAGCTCACTACCTTTAGCTTGCACATACTTGCAAAATTAATTAAAAAAGCTTTTTGTTTTAAAGGGGATTTTGTAAAATATCCATATAAATAATGTATTTATCTTTGGAATTTGTACATTGCTTTTTCCCTCTGCCCCCATTTATTTTATTGTGTATGTTGGCTATGTGAAAAGTGCTGATTTGTTTGGTCACCTACGGTTGTACTAGCTGTTTAAATGTGATTTTAAAACATTTCATTTATAGTTCTTTTTAGTATTGTTTTAAACCATGCTTCCATTTTTTTATTTCCACCCAAAAGCCATTGTCTATTTTTGTATTATTTGTAAGTTAAGAAGTTTTTTCCAATATATGGCAAAAAAGTAGCATATTATTCTTGTAGCATTTAGTTCTGTAGATTTAAACAAAAATGTATCCTTTGCTTTTGAGGCTTACAAAAACTAATGCTGTTTTACTCTATTAATATGCATGGAATCTCTCCCCTTTGGAGTGACGCATTTTGTGCATTAAATTTGGGGAGAAACTTCATAGAAATCAATGAAAATACTTTCTTTAAGTCTGCTTGTATATTTCCTGTCTTTCACATAAATATAAACCAGCAGATTGGATGCCTTAACAATGCAAATCATATTCATTTCACTTGTACATTGTACTGTGCACCAGGACTGTCAATCATCACTAACATTCTAAGAAAAAAAAAGGAATTGAAAAGCACAAAAGAACTGTTTTGTTACCTTAAGACAATGTAACTTTTTCTAGTCAAGCAAGAAATCATTTACAACAATGCTGCAACTGTGCATGTTCCCTCTATGGATTTTGCAATGGTTTTCACTAGACTGTCACAGTGCGATTTTTATGGGGGTGGGGAGGGAGGGGAAGGACGTCAATTTTTTTTTTTTTTTGCGGTGACCAATAAAGAGAACTGGAAAATGTTTGTGACATCAAAGTACCGCTTCTCTGTACTCTGAAAGATTGTCCTAATTCACACGATAAGCCAGAAGATGTGTACGATTTAAAGCCATATTTTGTCCAGTGAAACCCCGAGCTGTTCAGGAACTAGCACTCGGTCTATGATTTAGCCAGTTTGGACACCAACAACAGACTGCGCCCATCTGTCAGCCATGTGCAGTGGTTAGACCTTTTCTTCAAAGTCCAAAGAGCCTTTAAAATGTGTATAATTTGTGTTTTGTTGCAGCTATTTATAAAGGGAGCCCCTGCCCCTTACTACCCATCCCCCTCAACCCAACCCAGGAAGCTTCTTTTACAACAGAAAAGATGCCCATTCTTACAGAATATGGCTTTAAGTGGGAAAAGCAAAAACAAAAGCAAAAAAAAAACAGATTTGAGTTTTTAAAAGGTGAAGCTTCTCAATGACTGGATTGCATAAATGATGCCTATGTCCTCCCAGTTGTATTAGGATGCAGCTAAAAGGAAGTCATCTCTGTAACTACTTAACCTTTCACCTTCTTATCTAAACCTTTTTGAATAGACACACACTGTACAGTTCTATTGTTAGAGAAACTACTGTAGAGATTGTTATAATTTTTTTGCAGAAATTCAAGCTGTAAAAACTTTTCAACTTTCACAATATTTAATTAAAGTTACTTCCTGTCTGTGACTACAGCCCCTTGTTGTGTGGTTTATTTCTGTTTCCGGTGCCCAGGAGGCCACAGGAACACTAAATGTGGAAGTGACGTGCTACTGTGATGATTTCGGCCACACTAGCAGGTAGAAATAGTTGCACAGTCCATCCAATCTGCCTACAACTGTGGCCGCCCTAAACAGCACGTTTTTCTTTTGTTCTGGGTTTCCTTTGCTTTTTTCACTTGGTGCTAATGTAGAATGCAAATTGCATATGCAAAGTGAATTGCTGCCCTCTGCTGTCAGCAGCCATATCTGCGAGCACTTCTTGGCCTCATGTTGCTTTCCAGTGGCTGGGCCTCAAAGGATAGAGACAGTACCTGAACCTTCAGCCACTAATGTGTCAGACGGAGTCTACTGTGTCATTTGATTCCCGGTCCTCATAATAATAATTATGGAATTTATTAAGCACTCACTAGGTCCTATGCTTAGGGATACACCCTACAGATACACATACCACAACGACCCTAAGACCGAAGGTGGGACTTTGGAAGAAGGTGTGTCCATGGAGTCGCTATTGGCCTTTGAATAAGCAGCTTTGGGGAAGAAGGTGTGTCCATGGAGTCGCTATGGGTCGGGAACCACTTGGCCTTTGAATAAGCAGGTTTGGGGAAGATATGTACCTCGTTCTCGCCTGTCCTGCCATCGACCCCCAGCCCACGTCATCCCCCGGGCCTGGAATGCCCTCCCTCTGCCCATCCGCCAAGCTAGCGCTCTTCCTCCCTTCAAGGCCCTACTGAGAGCTCACCTCCTCCAGGAGGCCTTCCCAGACTGAGCCCCTTCCTTCTTCTCCCCCTCGTCCCCCTCTCCATCCCCCCCATCTTACCTCCTTCCCTTCCCCACAGCACCTGTATATATGTTTGTACATATTTATTACTCTATTTTACTTGTACATATCTATTCTATTTATTTTATTTTGTTAGTATGTTTGGTTTTATTCTCTGTCTCCCCCTTTTAGACTGTGAGCCCACTGTTGGGTAGGGACTGTCTCTATATGTTGCCAATTTGTACTTCCCAAGCGCTTAGTACAGTGCTCTGCACATAGTAAGCGCTCAATAAATACAATTGATGATGATGATGATATGGAATAGTTAGGTCAGACAGTACAGGATGAGGGCAGGAGAGAAAATATCTTCTCCCCATTTTGCAGATGAGGAAACTGAGGTGAAGTGACTTGCTGAAGGGCACACAGTAAGCCAGTGGCACTACTGGTAGAGGAACCAAGGTCTCTTGTCCTTGAGACCCATGCTCTTTCCATTAGGCCCTGCAGTCTTTCAATGGGAGACCATCTAGAAGTGGGAGACCCCACAATCCTTTTATCCTATATAAGAATTCTTACCCATCCAATAGAATGGCTGCAATTAACTTTTCTGGAGCCTTCTACAATGGTGTGAAGAGTTAAATTAATTTCATGAAAATGTTTCCATTTGGGGAAAAGTAAAGCCTTAGTTGATAGATCACCTCAAAGGGATTATGGCTGTAATGCTATATCATCATCAGTGGTATTTATTGACACCCTTACTATGTGCAGAGTACTGTACTAAGTGATTGGGAGAGTACAATACAGCAGAGTTAGCATACATATTCTCTGCCTACAGCAAGCTTACAGTCTAGAAGGGGAGACAGATAATATAAATAAAAATTATGAAACCTTCTTACTCTACTTCATTCTTGAAGAATCACAAGGCACATAGAGACTCAAAAGCTGATTTTTGTCTTTGCTTCATAGCTCTATCCTGAAATTTGTCCTGATTTTGCTTGGAATAGAAATCATAAGATAAAAGCTACATTAAAATATCTTCAAAGACAAGCATACAAAAAGAGTCTCTCCTTTCTTGAACACAAATGTACTGTTTACACTGAGACCCAAAGTTTTTTTCTACCTGTTCAGAGTCTCATCCATCTTCTTATATCCCTCTAAACATTGTTATGCACTGCTTTCTCCATAATATGTTAATACTAAGAGTAAGTCAACTGCAATTCATACCTCTTGATTTTAATAGCAGCATAAGATTTTTCCTTTATACTTCAAAAAAGACTCATTGGTTTGCCCAACTCTTTGACTCCACAGTGTCCAAGAATCTTTGGCCTTTTGGCAGCCAGATATTAGATGTTCTTGCATATGTCTCTCAAGATACACAATCAGCTCAATGTTACTGAAATAATATATGAAACAACACAACCACCTTGGGCAGAACACATGAGGAGAGTGGATGGCAGTGAGTTACCCAAACAAAGTTGCATGCTAAACTGAAGAGGACCACTACAAGAAGGGAGAGCTAAGTACACCACTTAAAACCAGTCAGTACAGTCTCCAACAATGTGACCTAGCAGTGGAAGGTTGGGCGACCACTGCAGCAAACGAACCAGCATGATGGGCAGCAAGCAAGAGAAGAGTTGTTGTCCTTTAGGAAAGACTTAGCAAAGCCAAGGTTTTGCCTACCAGAAAGTACACTTAAAATCAGGGGATATATTCTGAATTGGACAAACCCATTAGCATATCAAGCATCTCTAAGCTCATACTGTGGAAGGGATTGTCAACCATGTATGGGTCTTTTCAGCCACATTGGCCCCAATTGGATTGTTCCTTACCACAGAGGTGACATCTTCAAAAACTCAGCCTCAGATAAACAGGCAAAGACCAGAGAAAGACAGGGGTAGATCTCACTGCCTTTTCTTGGACAAGAATTACATACATCCTTCTTATTTCACCTCAGCCTTTCCTTTCCCTACATTCCAGGAATAACACTGCCAGCCATAACATACCTTCCTGTTTCCAGTCCTCATTTATCTTAAGAAAAAACTTATATGGAGTCTCTACAGTATGTCCTTCCCATTGGACCAATTTAACAATTTCTTTAAAATGTCTGTATATAGTAATAGTGCTGTTTATTAAGTGCTTACTTTGTGCAAAGCAAGATAATACAGTTGGATCCGGGTCCTCTAACACATAGGATTCAAAGTCTATTTACGGGGGAGAATGGGTATTGAATCCCCATTTTGAATCTGAGTAAACAGATACAGATAAGTTACTTGCCCAAAGATACACAGGAGTCAAGTGGCAGAGCAGGGATTAGAACGCAGTCCTCTGACTCCCAGGACTGTGCTCTTCCCACTAGTCCAGCTGAACACTTCTTCCTTTTGACTGTGAGTCCCATGCGGGACAGGGACTGTGTCCAACCTACTTAACTTGTATCAACCCTAGTGCTTACATACCATAATAGAGAAACTTCTTAGATGCTTTCCACTGTATTATTCTTATGGTAACATCTCGGCCACAACACATGCCCACTCCCCTCCGTGGTTCCACTTTGCCATCCTGTGGCCAAGGATAGCTTTATGGAAAAGCTAATGATGGACTGAAAGTCTTGAGATAATTATTTTCATGGATCCGTTATTGAAGGAAGTAATGACAGTCCCTTCTTCGGTAGTCTTAAAGGCAATATTCTCATTTAGCTTTCCTTACTGCTATTACTACTTGGGTGAGAGCCACTGAGTTTTTATACAGGCAAAGAAAATCCAAAAGCCAAGAACTTGACCTAAAACCCAGACCTTTGAGAATCAGAAAGACTCCCTGGCAAATGGAGAACTATAGCTATTCTATGTATCACAATTTTAGAACCTTAGCCCATAATAATAACAATGATAATAATAATAATAATAATACTTGCTAAACACTTACTATGTGCCAAGTACTGTTCTAAGCGCTGGGGTAATACAAGGTAATCAGGTAGGACACAGTCCTTGTCCCACATGGGGCTCATACTCTTATCACCATTTAACAGATAAGGTAACAGGCACAGAGAATAATAATAACAATAATAATTTTGGTATTTGTTAAGTGCTTATCATGTCCAAGGCACTGGACTAAGCACGGGGTGGATACAAACAAATCGGGTTGGGCACAGTCCCTGTCCCAAGTGAGGCTCACAGTCTCAATCCCCATTTTACAGATGAGGCAACTGAGAACCAGAGAACTGAAGTGGCTTACCCAAGGTCACACAGCAGACAAGTGGCAAAGCTAGGATTAGAACCCATAACCTTCTGACTCACAGGCCTGCGCTGTAGTCACAAAGTAAGGAGATAAAATGAATCATATTTATTGAGCACTTACTGTTTGCAGACCCCTGTACTAAACGTTTGGGAGGGTACAATATAACAGAGCTGATAGATGTGTTCCCTGCCTACAAGAGAACATAGTCTAGAGGTAAATAAAGGTCAGTGCTTCAATTCTTCCATCACCAAGTACTGTTCCCAAAATAAAACTAATTTCTGGTTCCACCAATCCCTTCTCCCCCTCTTTATGGAGTTCCATCCCCTACTGTTTTTGAAGGGAATGGAACTTGAACACTTCAAGCTCCTGAGAGTTGCACTTGCTACAGAAACAGCAGCACTTCAGCTCCAGGGACAGTGGCACTGCTAAAAATTCTGTCACCATTTCCTCCTCCTTCCTTCCCGCCTCCCTCATCTCCTTGTCCTCTCCAGAGGCTTCTATATTTATGTTCAGGAGGAAATTCAGTTTTCAGAACTGGAAATATTTTGTTACTTTTTTTTTTAACTTAAGCACGAGGCATTTTTATCTCTGCTCTCTGGAGAGTTATGCTACAGTGGGACTGATTTTTATCCACTTATTCAGTGCACTTTAGTTCAATGATTACAGAACTTCTACATACTATATTAGGCATAGCTGATTTCCCAAGGTTTGTAGCCCTCAAACTCCCACAGCATTTAAAATGAAACTTCTGCATGGTAATATATACTCAAGATATGAGGATCTGAAGAGAGACACATAGAAATGGACTGAAGAATGAAATGGAATGAACAAAATCCCTCCCTCTTCTGCACTTCTTGGACTCCTAAAAGCCAAAGAGAATCTGGTATTTGAAAGAGTTTGGAAGGAGGGTTGTATTCACCTATAAGTAGTATCTGAGCTCATTCTATAAGGAGTCCTACTATGTGCATGAGAGAGCACAGTAGAATTATCAGACATGGCCCTTGCCCTCAAGGAGCTTATTCATCATCACTGACAAAAATGCAGAAGAAAACAACACCAACTGACAAGAGCCAAGAAACGGGATTACATTTAAACTAATTTCTTAATTGAGTTAGGGCAAAGTGACAATGAACCCTTATGAGGATCATAAACTTGGAGTGGGTAAAGCAACAAATTTAAATATTCCTTAGCTGACCCTTGACTTCCTCTATTCCAGGTTAACCACATATGACACCCATGGGAGATGCCATCATTCAATCTCCCTATCTCCCTCATCCAGTGCAGTGGGTGAATGTTTCACTGGTGAATCAAAAGCAGGCCGGAAGGCTGTAAACATTCTGTGGCTCATCCTCTCCTGGAGGACTGGGAGTTGAATTTTAAGGCAGCACTCTTGGTTGGGAGAAAAGGAGGAGAGGGGGGTTAAACACCTCTCCAGAAAAATTGTATCCACGGTCGAAAGGCAAAGCGATTCCTACAACTTCAGTAACCTTGAATACCTGGCAGTCCACCACATAAAGGAGAAGGGTGAGGAAAGGCTAGGCGAAAGGAGGAAGGACAGGAGAGAGGCATTTGTTATAAAGCAAGACATACATGTGTGCTTTTAATCTGCTGATTCATTCACTCCTTCAATTGCATTTATTGAGCGCTTTGTGCAAAGCGCTGTACGAAGTGATTGGGAGTGCCAATCCCAGACAGTCCCTCACATTTGGGAGGAACTGATCTAGTCTGCACCTATAATTTAATGATATTCTTCTTTAATCCCAGGATCTTGTTTATGGGCCCAGATTGAAAGAACTCCACCCTAAGGGGAAGCAGGCCCAGTCAAGATAGTTACGTTAAATCTCCTAGAAAACTAAACCAAGTCCACCTGCGGACAAATGTGTCCTAAAAGATCCCTACTCAAAGCAGCAGGGCCTAGTGGAAAGAGCACAGGCCTGGGAATCAGAGGACTTGGATTCCAATCCCTACTCTGCAATATGTTTCCTCTGTGACCTTGGGCAAGTCACACAACTTCTCTGTGCCTCAGTTACCTCATCTGTTAAATGGGAATTAAGATTGTGAATCCCATGTGGGACATGGACTGTGTTCAACCTTGTATCTGTCCCAGCACTATATCTGACACAGTAAATCCTTAACAAATTCCATTATAAACACCCTTAAATTTAGTTTTAAGGGTGTTTTAGTTACATCACCCACTATGGTCAGGCTCCTACTATAGAATGGGCCATTCAAGACCATAGAGCCGCCCTATATTTTATGTACTTTTCATGCACACTACCTCATCTCCATGGCAGACTGCTGATTTGGCATTGGGTGTTGTAGACACTATGTGCAAGTGGTCAGAAACTCTGCAATAGCTTTTTGATTTAGTCTTCTGATGTTTAGGTAGAAGGAGCAGCAATGGGTCCTCATATTGTTAGCAAGAGCAGTTGGTTTTGTCTTAGCTTTGTTCTCACCAACCTGCTTGAGAGCCGTCATATATGTTCAGCACCTTCTGTGTACAGAGGATTATACTAGACATTTGGGAATATTCAGGAGTGTACAAAAACATTTTCCACTTGCTCTCTTTGATAACTGTGTATTCTGACTCATCTATGCCACTCTCCTCTATTCAACTTAACAGTTCCATAACCAGAGAACTCTGCCTCAAACTGAGTCTGTTAAATCCAAGATTAGTGAGGAGAGGGAAAGACAACAACATCTTGCCCTGTGTCTTTTCACAGAAAAAGAAGCCCCTCTTCTTGTCCCCACCCTTTCTAGATGTGTTCATGTTTTAAGGGTATAGATGTCCTCCACACTAGGGAAAACTAACTTTCTTCTTTAAGGAACATTTTTCTCACTTATTCCCCTTCAGGTCTAGTGCTCTGGGACATAATAATAGGTTAATAATCTGCACAGATCATTGGATTGATAGAGCCATTCAGGGAAGTGTCATTGTACTGAACTGGCACAATGAGTCCCATGGCATAAGCAGGACAGGAAAAAACCTTTCAGCCATGCTTGCTTCTTGAGACTGCTGGGAGGGTGAACAAAGCCATTCACCATCTGTGTGGAGTTGAGTAACTTAAGGCAACAGAGAGTTGAGCTAACTATGAGTCCGGAGAAAGGCTTCCAGCTGAGCTGCTATCAATGTATTGATTGTCAGCCATCAATATTCTGGTTTTCAAAATCTCAAGTAATGAATGGTTTGAGGATTTGTTACATCCTTGAGAACCTGACCTGGTTTGCCTATTCTGATGCCTGGGGCCAAGTCTTAAATGAGTTCAATACCAGAACACAGGGCAGGGAACTCAAAATGAAGGAAGAGACCTCCCCATTTTATTCCCCTCGCTACTGTATCAGCTATACACCTGAGCCTGTACCCCCAAGCATGTAGTTGCTCACCTCACTTCCACAGCACTTATGTACCTATATTTATACATGGTTACTACTCCTACTTGTAATTCACTTAAACGTTGGTCTCCCCTGCTGGATTATAAAAATCCTTGACTGCAGGGATCATGTCTATTTATTGTACTCTTTCAAGTGTTTAGCACAGTGCTCTGCACACATTCAGTGTTCAGTGCATTCTTTAACTTAGTATTATTTATTCATATATTTACCTAAACATTGAGTTGTGTGCTCAGTTGCTTCACTATAATGCAGTTGTACTATTGTTACTTCCTCCGTGATCTTCCCCAGCTTTCATTATCTGTAAATATTTTTTTTGTCTGCTCTTCCTATTAGATTTAACATCTGCCCTTTCCTCTCCATCCAAACTGGTACTTTGTTACTCCAGTCACTTATCCTATCCTGCCTTCTTTACTGTGTCAACCTCTTTGCTGACCTTCCAGCCTCCTTTCTCTTCCTACTCCAGTCTATATTTCCCTCTGCTACCCAGATCATTTTTCGACAAAAATGTACAGGCCATGCTGCTACACTCCTCAAGAAACTCCACCGGTTGCCTATCCACCTCCTCATCAAACAGAAACTCCTCACCAGTGGATTTAAAGCCCTCAATCACTTTGCCTCCCTACCTCACTTCGCTACTCTCCTACTGCAACGCAGCCCATACACTTTATTCCTCTAATGCTAAACTTCTCACTCTATCTTGATCTCATCTATCTCACTGCTGACCCCTCACCCATGTCCTGTCTCTGGCCTGGAATGCCCTCCAACCTCATATACAACAGACAATTACTCTCCCCCGGTTCAAGTCTTATTGAAGACATGTCTCCTCCAAGAGGCCTTCCTTGACTAAACCTTCCTTTCCTCTTCTCCCACTCCCTTCTGTTTCACCCTCATTTGCTCCCTTTATTCATCCCCTCATCCCAGTTCCACAGCACATATGTACATATTGTAATGTATTTATTTATATGAATGTCAGTCTTCTAGATGTAAGCTCATTGTGGAGAGAAAATGTGTCTATTACATTGTACTCTCCCAAGTTCTGCACACCATAAATGCTCTATTCTAATCATCTTGGCAGCAGGAAACAACTTATTGTACCTGCCAGGTGCTTAGTACAATGCCTAGTATATAGGCACTCAATAAATGTCATTGATTGTTTGATTAACTTTACCAATTTTTCCCACCCTCATTCTTTTTCATAACTAAGTCAGACTTGTAAGAAGAGGCTCTCAATAACTGCTGAAATGAAAATTCCTTGAGGGCAGGGATCATGTCTACTTTATTTTACTTTATCAAGAGCTTAGTAGAGTACTTTGCACAGGGTAAGTCCTCCAAATTACTACACTTTGCATACAGTTTTAGTATTTATCTAATTATTGCCCAAATATTGCTTTGAAAGGTCTATGCCAGCAATGTCCTTCCAGACCAATATATAGTCAATTAATCCCAAAATACAGTGATGGAGTGGTGAGCACTGAGAGAAGACCCCAATAGAAAGAGATCTGAAAATGGAAATATTCATTCATTCATTCAAATGTAATTACCGAGCACTTTCTTTGTGCAGAGAACTGTACTAAGTGCTTGGAAAGTACAATTTGGCAACAGATAGAGACAATCCCTACCCAACAATGGGCTCATAGTCTAGAAGGGGAAGACAGACAACAAAACAAAACAAGTAGATAGGCATCAATGCCATCAATAGATAGAATTATAGATATATAAACAATTTTTTGTGTGCGCCCAAAGGTTTCTGCCTTGTTGGTAAGATGGAGATCATTGGACCTGAATTTCCTTAAGGGCCTCCCCCAAATTCTCCTGCTTCCATTTCCATATTCTCTTCCTTCCCATCTGTCTATTGAGAAGATGTCTGTTCTTCAAATCTCACTTCTCCACCTATTTCCTGGACTCCATCCAGCACTTAAAAATATCTGCTCTTACTGCTATATCTCATCCTCAGTGTGATGTCTTCTCCCTCTGCCTTCAAAAACTTTCATATCTTTACCACTAATGAAATTTTCTCTTGATCTCACCATACCTTCCAGCTACCACCCATCTTCCTGTTCCTACCCATACTCCTTGGGAAAGATCTGTAAACCTACAGCTCAAGTTCCTCATTCAGTTCGGTTCAGTTAATTTTGAACTTTTCCTACCACTCTTCAAGAAGCAGTGGGCCTGGAAGTTGGAGGACTTGGGTTCTAGTGCTGGATCCACCACTTACTTACCTGCTGTGCGATTTTGGGCAAGTCACAACTTCTCTGTGCCTCTGTTCTCTCATCTGCCAAATAGGGATTCAATACCTCTTCTCCTTCCCCAATAAAACTAGGTGTCCCTCAAGGCTCTGTTCCAAATCCACTACTTTTCTCTCACTGCATTGGTTTTCTCAGGGACCTCACACTTAGATAGCTTGGGCTATTACCTCCTGTTCAGATAGCACCCAAATCTACTCACCATCTCTGACTCACATTTGCTTCCCAAACTTCTATTTCCTCTTGGCCCCAGAACATCTCCACATGAAGCTGGTAGTATCAACTTCAGTATGGAAAAAAATGAACTCATCTTCCTTCCTAAATATTCTCATTCCACTAATTTTGACATTATATGGGGTACCAGAAGCTGGCAAACCTGGTATCCTATGTCCAGTCTTTCCATAAATCCTATTGGTTTAAAATCCATGTTTCTGCCCCTTCCTAATCCACCTTTACAGCCACCATCCTATTCCAAAAATCTTATTACTTCCAAGATGGATTATTACATCAGCCTCCTGACTGGTTTGTTGTGGACAGGGAACATGTCTACCAACTCTGTTATGTTGTATTTTCCCAAGTGCTTTGTACACTGTGCTGCACATGGTAAGCACTCAAATACAATTGATTGATTCAGTTTATTCTACACTATTATGTCCAGTTGATCTGCCTAAAATACTATTCATTTTATTACTAGTGGGTCCTCCGTGATGGTTTGCGGGTTATGAACATTTTGTGACTGGTTTAGTACAAAGAATAGGGGAACAAAGAAATGGCTAGCACAAGCTTTTCAGAAGTAAAAAAAGGAAACAGTGTCCAGTACTATGCCAGCAATTCTCCAAGCTTCGGCCACCTTCCTATCAATGATCACAGAATAATAAATCACTTGTCACAAACGGGATCTGCTCCAGTTGGTAGACAAGAGCCCAAATCACCAGCAAAGTCCAGTCACTCTGACTTGAAGGGATCACAGAGCCTGGCAAAGTTGTGTGTCTCAAAACCATTCACTTGCTGAAGAGACATGAAGCTGGAGACTATAGATTACTCAGCTATATAACAATGATATTTATATCAACCTGCCCAGAGTGCTGTATGTCAGCTTGTAACATTACATTCATCTTTGCATCACTATTATACCCATTATGTTTTAAACAGTACAGATCAGCTATAATAATGCTTGATATTTATTTTATTTCAACTATCACTCTTTTTTGTCAAGAGTATTCTCTTGCACAGCAGGTGTACCCTAATGCTGTTAAGGAATAAACAGAAAATTGATGGACGTACACACCCATTAGCTAATGGATTACTAAGCAAAAGGGACTACATTTAACCCCAGTGCACTTAGCCCACTGTTGGTGGGAATTTTAAAGACGATCAGCTAACACTCCATCTTCACTTTGTGGACCCAGGGGAAGCGAGCTCAAACCTGAAGGCAGTTTCTTTGATAGACAGGAGAAAGAATGTGGCTATCATTATGTAATCACATATCCTGGGATCTATTTATCGCCTATACAACATGCCCCGGGAAATCACAAATGCTCTTGACCTGCCTGGTTGGGGACTGTCATCAGTGGCATGATAACTGCGCAGAAGGGGTAAAGCAAAACAAAATGATAACAGTGGCTGTTGACAGTCCCCATCCTATTTCACCTGAGCAGAGCTCAGTAGAGAGCTACTCTGGAGTGGGGGTGGCAGCGTGGGGAGGGAAATTCCTCTTGCTCCAGAATGATGCTTGACTTTCTGTTATCTGAATGCGTATACACCTTTGGAAATTAACCACATGCCATGTTGCACTAAGATCTCCTTTCTCTGGTCTTTAATCAGTTGTTTCAGATATATGTGCCTCATTAGCATCTGAACAAGGCAATCGCTTTTTTTCCCAAATCCCATGATTTTATTGGCCTATTAAGGGTTTGATTTGTTGGCAGCAGGAACAGGGAGAGATCCCATACCATTGATCATATTATCCTACAGATATCCAGCAGAATGAGTAAATGAGGTAGTAAAATCCACACAATTCGCACAGAGGTTATGTTGGCAAATTCCTTTAGCCTTTTACTGTAAATAATAGTTTATCCTTCACACACACGCGCATACAACTACAGATTAGATAAATAATTTGTATCATTGTGCACGGGGCTTTATAAATCATCAGCTCCCACAATAATTTTGTCATATCCAGCTACGGTTTATGAGGAGAGGAAAGAAACCATATTTTCAAAGCCTCCTTCTCCTGCCTAGCATAAGGGAACAGAAATAAAGTTCAAATAGGAAAAAAGCAGACAAGTTCTGTGCTAGTTCCTGCTGACACCCATGCAGCCGAACACACAGACATCAGCATGACAACTTCACCTTGACTCCCAGGACCTATTAAGTGTCTGTCATTACTGATCCCACCTTGATGGCAGTCGACTCCTAATGAGCCTTCTTGCCTCTTAAATGGCAATCTCATTCCCTGAAAAATTACTGTGGAAGCAGAGTTCATTGGCACCTTTGTTTGGGTGAAAGGGCATACTTGGGGAATTATAGAAACACTGCACAGAAAAAGAAATCAAATTCATGGCATGGCAGTACCATGGTTCCACAGTCCTTCCGAGGGTTGCCAAGTATGGGACTGGGATGGACGGACACACACACACACACACACACACACACACACACACACACACACACTCCCTACCCCCATTTTGGAGCTTGATGAAAGTACGACCACACTAAAGATAGAACATTTGATGATCCAGTTATCTGGGTGCTCTAGTGACTCCTCCCTGATCCCGTCATCCTTGGAGAGGACTGGCCTGTTCCCTGGAACCAGGCTTTCTGATCACTGTCCCGGAGTACACACCTGATGCTCTCCAGACTCTGAGTGGGCTTTTCCTGACAGGACTTTCGGTTCCCAAGTCAGTGACCCTATCCACTTGTCAGGATTCCAGGGACAATAGATACCACAAGAGGTGGGCTGAGACCTCAAGAACGCAGATCAGGCCTCATATATCAGTAATTCAATAGATTATCTATTTTGATGAAGTCATCTGCCAGGGAAGTTGAATCCCTAATCCAAATGGGTCTTTTCCAGATGGCAGAATGAAAATGATGCCATTATTCCCAAGGGTGAGGTGAGGAGACGTAAAAGCACCCAAAAATCATTCCTCCACACTAACATGAATCTAAATTAAATGGCTGAAACAACCACAGAATCTCACTAAGCAATGCCTTCTATTATTTAGTATATTAAAACCTAGTATATTGTAACCTGGGAAGCAGCATGGACTAGTGGAAAAAATACAGGCCTGGGAGTCAAAAGACCTGGGTTCTAATCCAGCTCTGTCACTGGCTTGCTGCATGATCTTGGGCAGGTCAGTTCAATTCTCTGTACCTGTTTTCAAAACTGTAAAAATGGACATTCAATAACCTGTTCTCCTTCCTACTTAGACTGTAAGCCCCACTGGGGCAGAGACTAGCTCTTACCTGATTTTTGTATCTACCCTAGCACTTAGAACAGCATTGACACACAATAAGCACTTGAATTACCTTAATTAAATCCATAAAAATCTTACAGTCTATGAAAAGAGGCTAATGTTTCCAGCTAATCTTTTGAGGTATGAAATACAAATGTTTAATAAGAGCTTTACTTTCGATACAACACTGAATTCAGAACCACAAAGCATATGATAGCAGCTTCACCTCAGAGTTGATAAAACTACTGTTCCTATCCTCATATATGCTGGTTTGCCAGACTGTAATGTTCAGCTGGGTACATCAGACCAGACTAGGACCCAAGGGAAATTAGGGGCAAGTACAATGTTGGAGAAAGCCCAAATGCATGAGTGATGCACTAGCACTATATTGCCTGGCTGTAGCTCACTTCTACACCATCCCTGAGATCCTTGAAAGTGCAGGAAGGATGTTGAAAAATGTGTCAGCAAGGGTGAAAGGAAAAATTGACTCATAGAGAAATGGGGGTGGGAGGGTGGTGTCAAGAGATTTTAAGGAGCTGTCACCACTGCTATGGCAGGCAGAGCTACTCCAACTCCCCTTGGAGCCCAGGGAGGATTGCAGTGAGGGGATTCCACAGATCCTTGAGCTGGACCAGAGGCTGCATCCTTCTGCCTGAAAGAGTGGGAGTTCCAGGAATGCAAATCACCTTTCCCCTGTTTCCCAAGTGAGGCCATATCCTCTCACTGTGGATGCTGAGGTGTCAATGATGGCTGACTGGCTGCCTGACACCTTGCATCTGGGGCTCTGTGCCATGGCCTATATTACGGGCAAGACCCTCGTTGGCAGATACTCTAGTGAAGCGGCGTGGCTTCACTAGTAGATAGAGCACAGGCCTGGGTGTCAGAAGGACCTTGGTTCTAGTCCTAGCTCCGCCACTCATCTGGAGTGTGACCTTGGGCAAATCACTTCTGTTCTCTAGGCCAAAGTTACCTCATCTGTAAAATGGGGATTAAGACTGTGAGCCCCACATGGGACAGGGACCGTGGGCAACCCAGTTTGCCTGTAATGCCCCCCAGCGCTTACAGTGCCTGGCACATAGTAAGCACTTAACAAATACTACTATTATCATTATTTTGGGCAGGGAGCTCCGGCTTTGTCTTCTGGAATCCCCAGTCCAGTCAGTTCTGATTAGCCTCTAAAACAACCGCTCCTGCTTTGGAATCCTTCAAATGGGGAACAGGAGCACCTGTACTGGACCATACCAGCTTACTTCCACCTGTAAGTAAGGTAGTACAAAGTCCGGTGGACTTAAAGAGCTTCCAAACCTTGCTGCGAGGCTGCTTTCACCAAAAGACTAATGGAGAACAAAGGCCTAGATCCAGTCTGCGTTCAGTTTCACCCATAGGTACCGTGCTGAAACACAATTTGGAGATGGGAGCACTTTGTACTACTGAATGGTGGCTGCTTTCTATTCTACCTCCCCTTTTCCTTGCTTTTCCCCCTCATCCTCCCTTTCTCTCTCTGCTCCTCTGCTAGCCAACCCACAGCCAACAGGGAAGAAGTGTGCCACAGACCTGGGAGTCCAAGGACCTGGGTTCTAATCCCGCCTCTGCCACTTTGCTTGCTGTGTGAACTTAGGCAAGTCGTTTAATTTCTCTATACCTCAGTTGCCTCCTCTATGAAATGGGAATTAGACTGTGAGCTTCAGTGGAACACGGACCGTGTCTAACCTGATTAGTTTGCATCTACAACTTAATACAGTGCCCGGCAATAGTAAAAGCCTAAAGGCCATTAATAGCAAAACAAAAAACCTAGAGAAAAACTGAACTAAGTAGTCTGTAGATCTCATGCAAGTTCTTCACATGGAGATTGGGTCATCTGAGGAGAAATGAATTCCTCTCACATGGCCTTGTTCAACTCAAAATTTGCCCATCACCCCTTCTCAGCAACCTACCTATTGTAACATGGATTCGTGGATGGAATCTATGGTATTTGTTAAGTGTCAGGCACTGAGCTAAGTTCTAGGGTTGATACGGATAATCAGGTTGGACATTGATCTTCTCCCACATTGGTCTCACAATCTTTATCCCCGTGACATAGTGGTTAGAGCAAGGGGCTGGAAGTCAGAAGATCAAGAGTTCTAATCCCGGCTCTGCCACTTGTCTCTTGTGTGG
This sequence comes from Tachyglossus aculeatus, assembly GCF_015852505.1. Lineage (NCBI taxonomy): Eukaryota > Metazoa > Chordata > Mammalia > Monotremata > Tachyglossidae > Tachyglossus > Tachyglossus aculeatus. The sequence goes on from NC_052101.1 coordinate 31,781,821, forward strand.
CCTTGGGCAAATCATTTAACTTCTCTCTGCCTCAGTTACCTCATATGTAAAATGGGGATTAAGACTGTGAGCCCTATGTGGGACAGGGACTTTGTCCAACCCAGTTTGCTTCTATCCACGCCAGTACATATTTACTATTCTATTTATTTTATTTTGTTAATATGTTTTGTATTGTTGTCTGTCTCCCCCTTCTAGACTGTGAGCCCATTGTTGGGTAGGGACCATCTCTATATGTTTCCTACTTGTACTTCCGAAGTGCTTAGTACAGTGCTCTGCACACAGTAAGTGCTCAATAAATACGATTGAATGAGTGAATACAGTACTTGACACATAGTAAGCACGTAAATACCATAATTACTTTACAAATTAAGTAACTGAGGCACAGAGAAGTTCAGTGACTTGTCCACAGTCATGCAGTAACAAGCAGTGGAGCCAAGATGGGAATTCAGGTCCTCTGATTCCCAAGTCCACTAGGCCATGCTGCTCCTACTCCTTGCCAACATCTTCCTACTCCTTTCTGTTCCCCTTCCTTTTTCCCTATACTTTTCTTTCCCAATCTGCTCCTGGGTGCTCTGCCTATTCTGTCTTTATTGTCTTTCCACCAGTCACTTCCCTCTGTTTCCCCTCTATTGTTACTGAAGGCATGTCTCCTCCAAGAGGCCTTCCCAGACTAAGCCCCACTTTTCCTCACCTCCCACTCCCTTTTGCGACACCCTGTCTTGTTCCTTTTGCTCTCCCCCATCCCAGCCCCATAGCACTTATGAATATATCTGTAATTTTATATATTTATATTGATGTCTGTGTCTCCCACCGTTTAGACTGTGAGCTCATTGTGGGCAGGGATTGTCACTGTTTATTGTTGTTGCTCTGCACACAGTAAGCACTTATAAAATGATTGAATATCTCAGCACTTAGAACAGTGCTTGTCACATAGTAAGGGCTTAACAAATACCATAATTATTATTATTATCCTCCCTAACTCCCCTTGCTTGTTCCTTCTATTGCCCTCCCCTCCCACCCCGCAATCTTCTCCTCTGTGACTCATCCTTTCTATGACCCCTCCAACTCCTGGAACTCCCTAAAATGTAATCACTTTAATAGTGACTGAGTCTGCACAGAGCATGCCTTTATCAGGTGGAGCAAGATCAGCATTTGCAGAATCCACATTTCCTAATGATCCAAACAAAATCATCTTCATTAGCCAGCTAACATTTGGTGGGAAGGAGGCGGGAGATACCATTAGCACTTTCACTGGCAATTCAGCCCAGGAGGATCCAAAAGAAATAGGCCAAGTTTGTGAGGTAAGTTTCTTTTTCCTTCCTGTAAGATTATATCATTATGCATACTCTGAGTGACCCAGGAATCTATTTGATCGACAGTTTCTGCCCAAGGGTGCTGTGGCTCAATCAGTGCTACTTTTTGAGTGCTTACTGGATGCAGAGCACTGTACTAATTGCTTGTGAAAGATCAATACAAAACAATATTTAGACAAGACAATTCCTGACCATAGGGAGTTTACATTCAACCACTAGTCTGCTTGAGGCTTCCAAGTTGGGCATGAGAAGATGGTACAATTTTGGAGGTTGGAAAAACCCAAATTTTGTTTCTCAATCAGAAAAATGGGTTGAAATTAGTGGTTTCATTATGGACTTAAGATGGCAAAAAATATGGACTCCAAAGCATTCACTTTGTCTGAAGGAGCAACCCCTACTATTACAATGTTGGTGCTAGAAGTTAGGTTTCCCTCAAATTTCATAAAGTGGGGTCTCATGTGACTTGTACTTCCCAAGCGCGTAGTACAGTGTTCTGCATACAGTAAGTGCTCAGTAAATATGATTGAATGAATGTCAGTACAAGAGCCCCAAGCATTTCTAGGATAAGTGATCTAGGGAATACTGCACATTGAGTCTTTGTGTATCAGAATTACTATGGCATGGAAGCCTTGCCATCCTCAGCATCCCTCTCCCATTTTCCCCTGCCCTCGGGCCCACACCCATATCTTTCCCAGGCTCCACACAGATAAGAACAGGGAAGCCTGCTCTACTTCCTCCCAAAATGCTAAATTCCCAATTCTGGAATTGCCTTTAATGGCTTTAAAACAGTCAATAAGCTTTCCCACTCCTACATTACCTTGCTGATCTACTACAATCCAATGCACACATTTTGCTCCTGTAATGCTCCTATTCACTGTACCTTAGTCTTGACTCTCTAGTCACTGGACCCATTCTCCTTCTGGGCTGGAAATCCCTCTTAGACCCCTGTAGACTGTAAGCTCATTGTGGGCAGGTAACATTTATGTTTAGTCTTACAGTGTACTCTCCCAAGTGCTTACAGTGCACTGTACTATTACAGTGCTTTGCACACAGTAATGCTCAATAAATATGATTGACTTCTATATTCATTCAATTGTATTTATTGAGTGCTTACTGTGTGCAGAGCACTGTACTAAGCGCTTGGGAAGTACAAGTTGGCAGCATATAGAGACGGTCCCTACCCAAAAGCAGGCTCACAGTCTAGAAGGGGGAGACAGACAACAAAACCAAACGTATTAACAAAATAAAATAGAATAGTAAATATGTACAAGTAAAATAGAGTAATAAATATGTACAAACATATATACAGGTGCTATGGGGAGGGGAAGGAAGTAGGGTGGGGGGATGGGGAGGGGGAGGAGGGGGAGAGGAAAGAGGAGACTACATCTGGGAAGGCCTCCTGGAGGAGGTGAGCTCTCAGTAGGGCTTTGAAGGGAGGAAGAGAGCTAGCTTGGCAGATGTGGGGAGGGAGGGCATTCCAGGCCAGGGGGAGGATGTGGGCCGGGGGTCGACAGTGGGATAGGCGAGAACAAGGCACAGTGAGGAGGTTAGCGGCAGAGAAGCGGAGGGTGCGGTCTGGGCTGGAGAAGGAAAGAAGAGAGGTGAGGTAGGAGGGGGCGAGGTGATGGACAGCCTTGAAGCCGAGAGTGAGGAGTTTTTGCCTGATACATAGGTTGATTGGTGGCCACTGGAGATTTTTGAGGAAGGGCGTAACATATCCAGAGCTCTTCTGCACAAAGATGATCCGGGCAGCAGTGTGAAGTATAGATTGAAGTAGGGAGAGACAGGAGGATGGGAGATCAGAGAGGAGGCTGATGCAGTAATCCAGTCGGGTTAGGATGAGAGATTGAAACAGCAGGGTATCAGTTTGGATGGAGAGGAAAGGGAGGATCTTGGCAAGGTTGCGGAGGTGACACTGGCAGGTTTTGGTGATGGATTGGATGTGAGGGGTGAACGAGAGAGTGGAGTCGAGGATGATACCAAGGTTGTGGGCTTGTGAGATGGGAAGGATGGTAGTGCCGTCAACAGTGATGGGAAAGTCAAGGAGAGGGCAGGGCTTGAGAGGGAAGATATGGAGTTCAGTCTTGGACATATTGAGTTTTAGATGGCAGGCAGACATCCAGATGGAGATGTCCTGAAGGCAGGAGGCGACATGAGCCTGAAGGGAGGGAGAGAGAGCAGGGGCAGAGATGTAAATTTGGGTGTCATCAGCATAGAGATGATGGTTGAAGCTGTGGGAGCGAATGAGTTCACCAAGTTAGTGAGTGTAGATAGAAAACAGAAGGGGACCAAGAACTGACCCTTGAGGAACCCCTACAGTAAGGGGATGGGAGGGGGAGGAGGAGCCCGCAAAAGAGACTGAGAATGAGCCAGAGAGATAAGAGGATAACCAGGAGACAACAGAGTCTGTGAAGCCAAGGTTGGATAGCATGTTGAGGAGAAGGGGGTGGTCCACAGTGTCAAAGGCAGCTGAGAGTTCGAGGAGGATTAGGATATATATATATATATAAAGTCTCTCTAGAGGACTTCTCTCTTCATATAGAGACTTCTATATGGCAGACCATCACGTGCCCCACCTTCAAAGTTTTACTAAAATCAAATCTCCTTCAAGAGGTCTTCCCCAACAAAGCCCTCATTTCCCCTACTCCCTCTCCCTTCTGCATCTCCTATCCAATCAGATCTGTATCCTTTAAGAACTTGGTATTCACCCACAGCAGTTATGTACATATCAATCATATTTATTGGGTGCTTACTGTGTACAGAGCATTATGCTAGGCACTTGGGAGAGTACAATATAGCAGGGCAGAGATCCTCTGCCTCCCAAACACTTAGTACAGTGTTCCGCACACAGTAAGCATTGAAGTAGCATTGATTGATTGCCTTATAAAGCATATGGGCCACATATCTGACTTCAGATAGGAGTGTTTAAGATGACTATAAATTCACTCTTTCTTTGTGAATTGGTTCAATGCTTTACAATGTACTTCATATTGGTCTTGCAGAACTGCCTGGGTTTTAGAAGCCTAAATCCTCTTCTGGTCCCAGAGGAGGGAGGTAGGGATGGAGGGAGGGAAGGAGGGAGGGAGAGAGGGAGAGAGAAAGAGAGAGAGATTTGCTCAGAGCAGTGAGAGAGAGAGAGGAGGAAATAAGAAGGGCCCAGGAGACAATGGGAGAGACAGAGACCAGAGGAAGGAAGAGGAGAAATGACTGTTGTTCAGATAAGTTCTATCACTATGCTTTGTTTCCACTGGCTCCTAGCTTTCTGAAAAATTGTCCTTTGGGGCTGAAACTTTCCCTGTTTAGTCTCAGCCCAAAGGTGAATTTGTTGGAAAGTTTGAGCAAAATTGTTTCAGGCATTTCTGAGTTTATGCATGCAGGCAAAAAAAAAAAGAAAGCCATTTCTTTCCACTTTGAAAATAAATAGAAGACTTTTTTTGCCATGGAAAGCTCAAAAATGGCTGAACCTCAAACCCTTCATGAATAGTGTCCCTGATGAGAAATATTTAGAACAAAAAGGATGCTGGGAATTCGAAGAGGATTATATGTACAAAGCAAAAAAAAGTATTCCCCACATACTTCTCTGAGAATCCTCAGAATCCTTACAATGTTAACCATGTCTGGCATGAGGAATTCACCTTTTTGGGGTTAAGATACCATGTGGTTTTCCTTTCAGAGGATCACTGCTCCTTTAAAACTTAGAGTTGCACAAGTACACAACTGGCCCATTACAAAACAAGGCATCTCCTGCTCCTTCCTCTTGTTTTTTCCTTTGGGGGATGGGTCTTCAGATTTCAAGTACAGGAGCTCAAGGCAGAGATAAATGGTGACTTCAGGCAAATGTCTCAAAGTCATGTTATAATCAGAGGTTGGGCTTACTAGTTGTCTGCTCAAATGCACATTTTCTTGTATATTATAAGTAACCAAACTTTGGCAGTTCTTAATTTGCATAGTCTTAAATAGACATTTCCATAAACCCAGCCCATGGCTGCTGGGGTTAGGGAGGCATGCAGAGTTGGGGGGGAAAGGGCATAGGGCATAGGAAGCTTCTTTCTTTAATTTCAATATGGTATTAATACAGACACCTGAATAAATTGTTAGAATTTCCGTTTTCAACCTACAGCTCTGCTACATCTTCATTGCCTGGAATGCATTGCAAACTGTAGATAGAGTATAAGGCACCAGCTGCGGTAAGCTTTCCCAGAGACTTTTTTAACATCTCAATATATTACCAGCATCCAGAAAGCTTTCTGGCCACTCCAGAGCCCATTTTATCCTGCCTCCTTCTTCCCTTTGATATGTATGAAGCTGAAGTAAGTCCCCTTTGCAATTTCTAGGTCTGCCTTTTGCAGGGGAGGTGGCTTGGGAGAGAGGTGTGAGTGACCCAGATCGGACTTCGTAATGAAGCATTAAAAGAAGAGCAATTTTGAAGAATCGAATAGGCTTTTGGTACAATTTTAAACTGATTTCCAGGAGCTCAAATATTCAAATCCCCGAACCCTATTTGAAGACACATCAGAAGATGCACCCTGCAACCTGTGTGTAGCAAACTCTTTTGAATCTTGTCCTTGAAACAAAAAATTAGTGCCCCCTGGGAGCTTGCCAGCAGAGACAACCAGTAACTGCAGAATGACTGAAAAGCAGAGCCAAGAGTCCTTGCAGCTGGAGGGAGGAAGGGGATGAGAGAGCCAGGGAAGATGAGAAAAGCCTTCAGGAGCCATTGGGGAGACAGTCACTGGGAAGAAGAAAGGAAGACATGCACTAAAAACAACAGAAACACAGGTGGAAATGGCCTACTGGGAAATCAGCCTGTCAACAAACAAAAGCCGAAGGCCAGAAAGCAGTTTCTGCATCAGCCCCCGCTACCTGGGCTCGAGAGTGTTCAGTAAATAAATTAGCAGCAGCTTTGACTGGTTGGAAATTAATACTGACACCATGAAAGCAGCAAACGACTTGCTTTTATCTGGAGTGGAAGCAGTAAAGTTCTAAAGAGATCCTTTCCTAGGAAAGGCGAAATGGAGCCAGGAACATCAGTGCAGGTAAAGAAGGGGAAAAAAAGAGAGTTTCATTTCATGTACCAGTGGTTTAGAACTTCATTTAGAGCTAATCAGACCTGTCTACCTCTGAGCCATTTCTGACAGAAACCTCCCTCAAATAGTTTTCCTTTCAGGTTGTACAATTCCCCAGCAATCCCATAGAAGCAATGTACCTTGGAAAAGAGGTTTGTGCACGTGTGTACACACACGTGCATGTATGTATGTACACACACATGCATGTTTGTGTGTGAGTTGAAAAAGGTGAGGTCAGCTGAAAAAAATCCTTTTTTCAGTTCAGCAAAGGTCTGTGGAGTTAGTTAAGCAATCCTAGAATAAGTGTAGCTGTGAACTCTAGTCTCAACTAGGTCTCTGCGCCTGCGGATCGCCAAACTCCCTTTCTCGTGACTCGACACATATACTGTTGAATAACTTTCTTATCAGTCTAGAATGATACACAACATCACAATCCTTCATCTGGGTAGAGGAGAGGAAGAGGATGGCTTAGCTGTCCCCTTTGCCTCACATTTTCGGGCAAAGGAATTGGATGATATTCATCTTCCTCTCATGAGAGCTCCCACCACCAAAGCTGGTGGCCTGGGAAGGCTGCTGGCTGTGGGAACCAAAGTACAGCCCTCAGACCAGGAGGGAGTATCTGGCTCACCACCGCTGCTCCAGCTGCTGCCACACTTGCCGCAACTGCCCACTGCTGGCAAGGAGGCTGCCAGTGTGAAATATGGGGAGAAATCTCCCCAGGAAATCACCACCAAGGTCTATGCCACTCTTTCGCCAGTTCTGTCTTGACAAGTATTAGAATCCTCAAGGAGAAAATGAGATCCAAATGTTTTGCTACCCATTTCACAAAACTAAAACGCTTAACAGCTTCTAAGTGCTTCCTCAGATTTAGATGCTCTATGAGCTTTTTTCTAAGTATAAATTAGGCTTCTACAATGCGGAAATAATATGATTGACTCTTGAGAGTGTTTTAGAATGGCAAAAATGCCTAGTAATTTGGTGATTGAAGATAAAGTATACTGAATAGGCATTACACCTCAAACCATTAACCTGGAAAAAAACAGATTCATAGTGAGGTCAGAGGCAGTACCCTTCATCTCTTGGAGCAACCAATCAATCAATGGTATTTATTAAGCACTTATTGTGTGCAGAGCACTGTATTAGGGCTTGGCAGAGGACAACATGACAGAGTTGTACTAAACAGTTAGCACGTGTTTAACATGGTCCAGGTTGAAACATACTCTTTGGCTCTCTCTGACCAGTAGTTCCAGGAGTAAAATAGTGAGGTATTCTTCTAACCTTTCCAACCAATCTTTTAAACATGTTGAACATACTGCAACACTACGTATTCCAGCCAACTCCCTTTATGACGCTTCCTGGGTCTCCATTTACCTTTCTCTTCTGCTAGCTATTTTTTTGTTTCTGCCTCCTTATTAGACTTCAAGCTCCATGAGGGCAGAGGCTGTGTCTTCTACTACTACTACTACTACTACTACTACTACTAAATGTGGCATTTGTTCAGCACTTACTATGTGCCAAGCACTGCTCTAAGCACTGGGGTAGATACAGGTTAATCAGGTTGTCCCACGTGGGGCTCACACTTTTAATCCCCATTTTACAGATGAGGTAACTGAGGTACAGAGAAGTGAAGTGGCTTGCCCAAGGTCACACAGCTGACAAGTGGTGGAGCTGGGATTAGAACCCATGACCTCCAACTCTCAAGTCCGGGTTCTTGCCACTAAGCCACACTGCTTCTCTTACACAGCTTGGCAAAGGGCAGGGGACCGACTGGGCTGGAAACCTAACTGAAAGCACCGCAGACATGGTGCGGTGAGGAAATTGGATGGGGAGTGGAGAAAGATGACTCTGGGAACATCTCATGAAAGAGATGTATGGAAGAGATGTATGGAGAGTTTTGGAAGAGGAGGAGGGAGGAGAGAGGTGGTCTGCAGGAAATGCCCTTGGAGAGCATTTCTCTTTCACTTTTATTTCTTCAATCACGCTGTTAAGCGCCTACTGTGTGCCAGACACTGCTCGTAGCAGAAGAATTGATACAAGTTAATCAGGCTGACAGCACTTATGTCCCACATAGGGCTCACAGTCTTACTTCCCGTTTCACAATGAGGTAAACTAGGCATAGAGAAGCTGTGTGACTTGCACAAGGTCACACAGCTGACAAGAGGCCGAGGCCAAATTAGAACCCAGGTCTTTCTGATTCCCAGGCCCATACTTTATCTACTAAGCCACCCTGCTGTCTTCAATCTGACAGGTTTCAGTTGGGGCTTTTTCCTGCTACCTACTGGGTAGAACATCACTGTCAGTCATGATGACGGCTATCCCAAAAGAACGCCATCCTCTCTCCTCTCCCGACTATCTGCCATCACTCCACCAGAACACCCGTGCAAAAGTCTAGCCATTATTGGCCCACTTCATTGCCACATTATTGGTCTCCGTTCCCAGAGAATACAGGGATCATAGTGTGACCCAGAGAAACAAAGAATGTTTCTGAAAAACCAAAATCAGTATCTCCCCTTGCCTTTGAAGGGGTTTAGGGGCGGAACTGCCATTCCTATATCCCCATAGACACCCCAGCTGGGCCGGGTTTCCCGCTACACCCTGAGCAGGACTTGATTCCCTGCCAAATCTATGACACACCAGAGGGAGAGCCAGCCTCTGTCCTGTGTCCTCTTCCCCATGACAGCCTTTCCCACAACCATCTGCTCCGTACAGAGCTGCGGTGGTCTGCATTGAGATCCTAACTGCAAGTGCATTGACTCGTGCAATTTCCGCCAATTACATTTGAAACATCAACTAAAAGATCAGTCCGCGTACCCCATCACATAAAGTGGTGGCAGCTACAAACACCGAGGATGGGCAGTGGCAACCCCATCATGGTACTTGTTAGATGATGACATGCCCATCCCTGGAATAAGTTCTCAATTAAAAAGACTTCATTCAGATCAGACGCTGTCCCTGGCTCACACTGGCACTCACAGACAGAGCAGGAGGGAGAACAGGGATGGGCCAGTGCCCAGTAGGGCAGCTCTGGAAGACGGCATAATGAGCCCTGGACAGGAGGAATACCTGCTCACAGAGCTAATCGCTATCACTACCATCTTCCTGGGACTTCAAAAACTGAGGGATCCCCACAGCATCCTCTCATTCCCTTGAAAAGCGGTGTTTGTCTTTCCCCAACAAAGCCAAGCTTCTCTTCTCGTCCACTCAGAGCAGCCCTACAGGATGGGAGCCCTGTGCGGTTTTGTTGTTGTTGTATTTGTTCAGTCCTCACTGTGTGTCAAGCACTGTTCTAAGTGCTGGGGCAGATACTGGTTTGTACTCTCCCACGTGCTTAACAACAGAGTTCTGAGGACACAATGCTTAGTCTTTTAGACTGTAAACCCCATGTCGGGCAGGGACCATGTCTGATCTGATTACATTGTTTCTACCCCGGTGCTTACTACAGCGCTTGCCACCTAGTATATGCTTAAGAAATGCCACTATTATTATTATTGTTGCCCACAATAGGAGCTCAATGAATTAGTTGCACTATGGACTACAATAACTCTAGATGGTTTACCTTGTTTTAAGCACATTCCTTCCCTATTTTTGAAGTACTGTGACTTGATTATGTGATTAAACCTGACAAATTTAGCATTTAGTTAATGGAAGACCTAATTAGCATCGATAATGACATTTCATCTCAGTACAAAGTAGTTCCTTTGCCAAAAAGGATATGAAAGATAAGTACTCTATGTGTGTATAATAAAAAATTTAATTTAATGTTTTTCATTATTGGTACATATTTACATTGTTATTTGATCAATCAATAGCTTATTGAGAGCTTATTCTGTGGAGAACACTATACTGCTTGGGAGAATACAATAGAATAGTAGAAAGGATTCCTACCCTCAAAGCACTCTCTGTGTAGTTGGGGAGACAGATACTAAAATATATTACAAGTAGAGGGAAACATCAGAATTTACAGATATGTAAGTGCTGTAAGGAGAGGGTGTAAGGCCCAGGTGCATAGGTGACACAGCAGTGAGGGAAAAATAAGGTGGATATTTGAGATAATAGTCAGGAAAGGCTTCTTGGAGGAGATGTAATTATTTTAAATGGACAGAGTAGTGGTCTGTTGAATGTATAGGGGTAAGGTGTTCCAGGAAAGAGGGAGGCCAAGAGCAGCAGGGTAATGGTAAGAGAGACAAGACTGAGGCACAGTGAATAGGCTGGTAGTTAAGCAAAGTGTGTGGGGAGGGTTGTTGTTGGAGAGGAATGAGTATGGCTCAGTGGAAACAGCACAGGCTTTGGAGTCAGAGGTCATGGGTTCAAATCCCAGCTCCGCCAATTGTCACTTCTGTGACTTTGGGCAAGTCACTTAACTCCTCTGGGTCTCAGTTCCCTCATCTGTAAAATGGGGATTAAGACTGTGAGCCCTCCGTGGGACAACCTGATCACCTTGTAACCTCCCCAGCGCTTAGAACAGTGCTTTGCACATAGTAAGCGCTTAATAAATGCCATTATTATTATCATTTTATTATTGGTTGTAGGGAGAGATCTGATTGGGTGCCTTAAATCTGAAGAGATTCAGAGTCCAGAGAGTCAGCTTGATGCAGAGAGGGATACAGATCCATTGGAGGTTTTTGAGGAGGGTAGAGATGTGTGCCAAGTGAGTTTTTAGAAAAATGATCCAGGAAGCAGAGTGAAGTATGGCCTGAAGAGGGGAGAGGCTGGAAGCAAAGAGAATATATCTATATTACTTTGTCAATTTTTTGATTATGAGAAAGCATTAATACACCTTACGTTATTTCCTATGGGAAACTATATTTCATTTAGCACTTTAGCTTAAGGAACCAATTAAGGGTGCTAACTGTGGTACAGCAGTATTCATACTTTCCACATTGTTACAACTATTAAATCCATTTTCCAAGACCCAATTTCCTAGTCTCACCCTCTGTAATTGCACAACCCCTTCTACCCATTCAAAATGTTTAGAGAAACTTATTTTCCTTCCCCATCAACCTAATCAAATTTACTTATTAAAACAAAACATTTACTTCTTCCATAATTTTTCTATAAATGTGATCATCAAATAACTGCATAACCTAATAACACACCCTATTCTCTACAGGTCTCCTGACAAACAATCTTAATTCTGAGTCCCACACCCAAATTCACACCATCTGTTTTGTTCACCTACACCTCGCCATGTATTATACTGTAATTTGCTCTTCCTAAGCAATCTGGAGACGCTACTTTTTACATGAAATATAGCACAACCAATCTAAGAAATACAGTCATCCTTGGCTGTCTGTCTTGTTTTGCACCACTTGAAGTTTTTACTCTGATGGCTACTTGGCAGAGTATCATTCATTCTCCCCTGCCATGGAAATTTATAGTGCAATTGCAATAAAGTACCAAACAACAGAAACAATGTCCCTAGCAAATGTCAGTTCAGAATGGCTGAAAAGGAGGAAAAGAAGAAATATTTCAAGCCATAGTTCTTGAGGGTTTATTGCATAATTTCATTGTTGAATCCAGAGTCTCAGAGTCCCGATGGTTATAAGTAATGGATAAAATTACATATTTAACTTTCCTCCACATTAAGAGTGAAGCATTGCTAAATCGCTCAACTATAAATCTTAAAGTCTCATTTCCCTCTATGCAGCCAAAATCTACCTGGAGGAGATTGGCCAAAACTCAGTGTCAAAAGCAGTGGAATTTGAATTTGACTGCTAAATTTGTGAGAAAGGCAGGGAAAACCTTTGCCTGAGATGAGTGGTTGGATAGATTCTATAGACAAGACAGATTAAATTTATTCCTCTGAAACTCAGATATATAATTCCTCTCCAGAGAATATCTAAGGCTGACAAAATAAACAAAGAAATAACATGTTTCTCAACTTGTGAAATGTGACAGTCAATGGCATATGGCAAAACAAAATAAAACTAAGCAACTTTACAAGTTTTCAATGGTAATAGCCTGCTAAAAGAGTATATTTCATGTCTTTTCCCTTTGGAAACTTTAATGTTTACAATAAGGTATTTATTAAGTGCCTACTATTTCCCAAACATTGTACTAAGCACTAGAGTAAATGTAAAATTATCAGCTTTGTCTGGCACATTCTCTGTCCCACATGAGGTTGGTTAACAATATAAGTAGGAGGTAGAAAATGTATTTAATCCCCATTTTACAGGTGAGGAACCTGAATCATAGAGAAACTGAATGATTTGCCCAAGGTCACACAGAAGGTAAGTGGCAGAGCAGGGATTAGAATCCAGGTCGTTTTACTCTCAGACCCATGCTCTTTCTCCATTTACAAAATGTCCATTCTGCAGACTTCTTTCTGTGAGTGCAAGCTCCATGTGATCTGGAAAGGTGTTTACCAACACTGTCTTATTGTAGTCTCTCCACTGCTTAGCAAGAAATTGGCAGAGTTGGGATTTGTAGAAAATAATCAATCGAAGGTATTCATTGAATGCTTAGTCCAATTATTCCCAGATATTATAAAGAAACATAAATCAAGAAAGTCAGCGTGGCTTATGAGAGAGCAACAGATAGTTTGGTGAAGTTCAAACTCTACTAGTGCCAGCATGCTCACTGTGCCCCTGTCTTGTCTGTCTCACTGCTGACTCCTTTCACGTGTCCTTCCTCTGGCCTGGAACTCCCTTGCTCTCCATATAGACCAGAGCGCCTCCCTCCCCACCTTCAAAGCCTTATTCAAATCACAAATCCTCTAAGAGGCCTTACCCAATTAAATAATCTTTCCTCTCTCTCCCATTTTTTTTAATGGTATTTGCCTCTCCTTCTCCAGTCCATATTTCATTCCGCTGCCCAGATCATTTTTTCTACAGAAACATTAAAAATACTCCAATGGTTGCACATCCACTCCCTTCTTTCCTTCTACAGCCCAGCCCGCACCCTCTGCTCCTCTGCCTCTAACCTCCTCACTGTGCCTTGCTCTCACCTGTCCCACCGTCAACCCCCAGCTAACGTCCTCCCCGTGGCCTGGAATGCCCTCCCTCCACACATCCACTAAGCTAGCTCTCTTCCTCCCTTCAAAGCCCTATTGAGAGCTCACCTCCTCCAGGAGGCCTTCCCAGACTGAGCCCCCCCTTCCTCTCCCCCTCCCCATCCGCCCCGCCCTACCTCCTTCCCCTCCCCACAGCACCTGTATATATGTTTGTACAGATTTATTACTCTATTTTACTTGTACATATTTACTATTCTATTTATTTTATTTTGTTAATGTTTTGTTTTGTTGTCTGTCTCCCCCTTCTAGACTGTGAGCCTGTTGTTGGGTAGGGGCTGTCTCTATTTGTTGCCAACTTGTACTTCCCAAGCGTTTAGTACAGTGCTCTGCACACAGTAAGCGCTCAATAAATACGATTGAATGAATGAATGAAATCCACATCAAACAAAAAATCTTCACCGTTGGCTTTAAAGCACTCAATCGCCTTGCCCCCTCCTACTTCACCTCACTACTCTCCAACTACAACAAAGCCCACACACTTCACTCCTCCAATGCCAACCTTATTACTGTGCCTTGATCTAACCTATCTTGCCGAGACCCCTTGCCTACATCCTGCCTCTAGCCTGGAACGTTTTCTCTCCTCAAATCTGACAGACAGTTATTCTCTCCCCTTCAAAGCTTTACTGAAGCCACATCTCCTCCAAGAGGCCTTCTCTGACTACTGTCCCTTTCCTCATCTCCCACTCCCTTCTGCATCACCCTGACTTTCTCCCTTTGTTCTCCCCGCCTCCCAACCCTGCAGCATTTATGAACACATCTGTAATTTATTTATATTAATGCCTGTCTCACCCTTCCTAGTCTGAAAGTTCGTTGTTTATTGTTGTATTGTACTCTCCCAAGCACTTAGTACAGTACTCTGCATATGGCAAATGTTCAATAAATGTGACTGAATGAATCAACATCAAGCATTTATGTGGCAGGCACTGTGCTAAGCACTGGGGTAGCTACAAGCTAATTGGGTCAGACACAGTTCATGTTACATATGGGGTTCAGTCAATCCTCATTTTTACAGATGAGATAACTGAGGCACAGAAAAGTTAAGTGACTTGCCAAGGTCACACAGCAGAGAAGTGGAGGAGCTAGAAAAAGAACCTAGGTCCTTCTGAGTCCCAGGCCCATACTCAATCCACTGGGCTATGCGGTTTCCCTCTCCCTTCTGTGTCATCCAAGCACTTGGATCTGTGACCTTTGGGAATTTTATATTCATTCCACCATCAGCCCCACAACACTTATGTACTTATCTAAAGTAATATTTATGTTATTGTGTGTCTCCCCCTGTAGACTGTAAGCTCACTGTGAGCAGGAAACATCTCTACCAACTTTTTTGTACTGTACTCTCCCAAGCATTTACTACAATGTTCTGCACATGGAAGTGTTCAGTATATGCCATTTTGACAATGAATCTTGTAACAGGCATTTAACCATGTTGTGTCTCACTCATCACATCTTTGAAATAGGGTTACCTCCTCCTTGCCTCAACACTTCCTGAAATGTTTCCAAACAGAGAAAGTTCATTGAAGGCTGGTGAAATACGAGACTCAGTGTGCCAGGGACAGCTTCATATGGTAAGCAAGGTAAGCAGTGGCCTCAGGTAGCACACATTAATAGTGCTGGCACTCTTCCCATTGCACTCAAAATGGCTCCCAACCTAGAGCTCCATTACAATTGCCACTCCCATCCCAGCGCGTGTTTGTGGTGGTCATCTTTACTTATTTTTCAGTGATCATCCCTTCCTTTTATCCCTCTAGCCAGAGGTTTTTTTTCCTAAAGTTTTTTTTTTTTTTTTTTAGGTGCTGCAAGATCTAGGTGGCAGGTGGGGGATTAACACTGGACTGCAGATGTGTTCAATGGTAGGTCGCTGAGGACATGGGGGTGGGGTAGGGTGCGCAATGAGGTGGAGAAATGGATGGTGATGCAGCGAGTGGAACCTCAGTCCCTACCCGAAGGCAGTGGGGACCCTATAGCGTCCTTCAGCCATCGCCATACTCACCCTGATCCTGAAGCTGGGAACCAGGGAATTCTGGGGACTCAGACCAAGGGGACTCAGTGTTGTACCTTGTAAACCTGGGCAGACAGAGCTGCCTTCCTTCCTGGGATGAATCCACGCTCAGGGATCATGGAATGGGGCAGACGTGGGGAAGCGTGACAGCTCTCCATCACAGTCATCAGCCCGTGCTGTGGATGCTCACCCCTATTCCTCCTCCTCTGGGCCTGGTACCTGATCTACCCCTTCTTTCCATGAAAGTGAGCAGCCAGGCCCTGTACTGGACCAGAGTGAGCGTAAAGTTATCTACCCACTTTGTTGTACTGGAAGTGCAATGACATCACATGAGAACACCACCCAATGTCGTTGGGTCACATGGAAGGAGAGAGGGGGCCAAGTGGGCTCCTGCATCATGACACGTCGCTATGAAGGTGGAGTCAAATAGTGCGTGCAATTCTGCTGCTGCTGATGCTAGCGAATCAAGGATTCCTGCTGATAATCTGGTAGAAATGCCAAACAACGAATAGGCCAAAAGTAACCAAAGGATCATATCCTTTCTGGGGGCACTTTCTCCAAAGGGGGAAGTAGCCCTTACAGCGCAACCCGAGTTATGTGAATAAAGCTCTGCCTTTACATGCCTAGAAAAATCAGCATTCTCTCCCCACCCCCTGCCTCAGAAAATAATAATGAGAACCACACAAATTACAGGCTGAATACTCCTCACAAAGTGGTCAAATGATGCAATGATTATTTTTGTTTCCCCTGTCACCATAGTCCTTAATACATGAAGCTTCATTTTTAAAGTATGCAATGGAGACCATTCATTTACTTGCCAATACAAAATCCCGAATCCTCCATGTGAAAATAATAACACATTCTGTGACTTGGAGGCTTGTACGTTTATGTTGGCACTATCAGAAATGCTAATGCAAACCAAATCTGTTCTGTACTCTCAAACACTAACAAACACCATCCATTTCCTACTGATTGGTTTCAACCTAACAAGCATTTTGTTGAGCCCTAAAGAATATTTCATTTACAGTATTTAGATAATGCTGATTACTCACTTATAAGCCACAAGTCAGTCAACTAGGAACAGATTGCTTCAAATTATATCATAGAATCCTCCCCCCAACCTCCCAACCAATACCAAGTGTTCCATTCTCAAAAACAGGACAGATGTTACCCAAAGTTCAGGAGAAGCTCAGCTGTGAATAGAGCTGATCATCATACATTGGTGTGATGCACTCATGATCAATATTTTTTAGTGAGTCCTAAGGGAGCAAAGAATGTTTGAGTCCCCTAGCTGACTATTTATGACCTCTACTAAGCTTTCTAATGCTTTCCCTGAGGAAGCTTCCCTGAGAAGCATACAAATCAAAAATGGTGGCAATAGGACTCCAATTCAGTCAAATCAATTCTATCTGCTACAGATGTTTGTAGCGTGGAAACTGACAAATCATAATTGGTACCTTATTCTGATCCCTAAAATTCTGTGGGTCATAATCATAGCATTCTTGTGGGGAGGGGAAAGGAGTCAGGTAAGGTAGCTCAGTTTTAGGCCTGGACATAGAATACCACTGTGTACAGTGGATGAAGAAGGGTGAATAATTTGCAAATGACTAGACTGTAAGCTTGTGGGTAGGGATTGTGTCTACCAACTCTATTGTATTGTTTTCCCCCCAAGTGCTTAGCACAGAGTTCTGCACACAGTAAAACACTCAGATAATACCACTGATTAGTAGGTGATTTCTCACTGCTGAGTGCACTTTCCACAGCCCAGCAGAAGCACTATGAATAGGCAGTTGTTTGCCTCTCAGTCTCCCATGAAATCCTAGAAGCTCTGGACCCACCCAGTAATCCCACTCGCCCCTTTCCCACTCCATCTGGGAAGCTGTTCTCTACTGAGAGGCAAGTTGGATCATACATTAGTTTCAGAGTGCCCAAGAAACAGTCAGAGTACCCAATCCTTATTTCCAGCAACGAAAGTAAGGAACAGAGAATAGACATGATCCCATGGTCCTGCCTCTTGCTTGCCTCTTCTCACCCTAAGACCATATGAAAATATGGTAAAACTGAAGCAAAAATATCAGACAATGAATAAGGCTAAATACTTTTGAGTATTGCTAATAATACAACATATTTGGATGACAGAATCAATAGCTTCCTTAAGACCTCCTAGAATGAGAGGAAAGACATGACAGCTAAGAACAAAAAAAAAAGCAAAATCTAACTTCTCTCCAATGCTTCCTAGAATTTCTTATGAAAACTTGAATGTATCATGGTGTGGGTCACTATTACTTGCATAGAGATTTCCCAGGAGGCAGTGGGCTGAGAGGACTAGGGCATAGTGGGTCCTTGCACTGTGCTGCACCCTTGAGCCCCACAGTATTGCCTCCCACTTGCTGAAACCCTGTCTCCCAGAGTAATAAGACTATGATGTAAAGGGCTCTGAGGGAGAGTCAATTACTAGTCTATCCTTGCCCTCCTGCTCTCAGTTGACTGTGGCAGGCCTAACACTGATTCCCCAGAGGTGGAATGGACTATCCCATTCTCCAGTCCACCAGAGGGTTACTAATGCCATCCACTGAGATGCGCGCACACCTGCACACACACTTTACAAGAGTCAATCAATGGTATTTATTGAACACTTATTGTGTGCAGAATGCTGTACAAAGCACTTGAGAAAGTGCAATACAATAGAGTTGGTGGACATGTTCCCTGCCCACGACTTTACAGTCTCGAGAACAGATGCATCTCCAGCTTAGAACAGAGAAGATCCTGGGCTCCCCAAACTCTGACTACCTGAATTTACTGCCTCTATCGGCTCCTATCCATTCCTTGCTAGGGATTCTGGATTTCCAGCAGCTATAGTTATGGCAGCGGTAGCTGCACCAGAGGTGATATCATTAGCCTCTTGCTGCTGCTCCACTCCATGTGTCTAAGTGAATATAGTTATATAATAATATCCTTATCTTCCCACCCAAGGCCTGTCCTGCCCCAGACTTAACCATCACTGAAGACAGCACCTCCATCCTCCCTGGAATCTTGGCATTATCCCTGACTCATCTGTCTCATTCAACCCAATTGTCAGTCACCAAAACCTATCATTAAACAACAGTGCTAAAATCTACTCTCTTATCTCAATCCAAACTGCTACTACGTTGATCCAAGCACTTCTTTTATCCTGCCCTGACTACTGCATTAGCTTTCTTGCTGACATTCCTACCCTTCCTCACTACAATCCATATTTCACTCTGCTTCCTGGGTGAATTTTCTACAAAACCATTCAGTCCATGTTCCCCCACTCCTCAAGAACCTCCAGTGGTGGTTCATTCACCTCCACATTCATTCATTCATTCAATCGTATTTATTGAGCACTTACTGTGTGCAGAGCACTATATTAAGTGCCTGGGAAGTACAAGTCGGTAACATATAGAGATGGTCCCTACCCAAAAATGGGCTCACAGTCTAGAAGGGGGAGACAGACAACAAAACATCAAACAGAAACCCCTTACCATTGGCTTTAAAGTACTCAGTCACCTTGCCTCTTCTATCTTACCTTGCAGATTTCCCACTACAACCCAGCACACTCACTTTGCTCCTCCAATGCCAACTTACTCACTATACCTCAATCTTGTCTATCTCACCAATATCCTGCATCTGGCCAAGAACTCAATTTTCCTTTACATCTAACAGCCACTCTACCCACCTATAAAGCCTTATTAAAATCGTGTCTCCAAGAGACCTTCCCAAACTAAGCTCTCATTTACCCTTATCTCCTTTCCCCATGCCATCCCTGTACTTGGATTTGTACCTTTTAAGCACTTGGTATTCACCCACCCTACCTACCTTGTTAAAATCACATCGCCTCCAAGAGACCTTCCCCAACCAAGTATTCATTTCCCTTACCTCCTCTCCCCTTCTTACCCTTGCACTTGGATTTGTAATAATAATAATAATAATAATAATAATAATAATAATAATAATAATAATGATGGTATTTGTTAAGCACTTACTATGTGTGAAGCACTCTAAGCACTGAAGCACTGTTTTAAGTGCTTTTAAGCATTTGGTATTCACCCACCTTAATTAATTTTAATGTCTATATGTCCTTCTAGACTATAAGCCTCTTGTTGGCAGGGACCTTGTCTATCATCTCTGGTATATTGTACCCTCCCAAGTGCTTAGTACAGTGCTCTGCATACAGTAATCACTCAAATATGATTGATTAGTTTGAGTATATGTTTCTGAATGGTGTGTTGGTGAGAGGACAGGAATGCTGGGTGTCTCTTCTGTCCCCTATCTCCACCTCTGTGTCTCCTGAATCTGACTCCCTTTGTAACTGTTTAACATACCCCTCTTTAATTCTCTCCCCAGAATGAAGTACACATCTTTCTACTTGTTGAAATTAATGACTTCACCTAAGTCAATCTCTATCCTCCCCTTAAGCCATTTTGGTCAACATCTACTTTGACATTTTTTCAGTGAAGAGGTTCTTTCCATCTCAATTCTTTTCTAAGCACAATTTCTTATCTTAAAATAAGGAGTGGGGCAGGAGGAAATACACATGTATAACTTCCATCATTGTCAAAATGACTTCCTTCCATTTTACATTTCATTGTTCGGGCAATTACATCCTGCAATATCAATCATCTGGTTAAGAAATATTTATTAATCACTTCCATGATTTAGTGCTAGACAATATATACTGCAAATATACACTAGTGCTAGACATTATAAACAATATATACTGCCAGGCATCCTCTTTAAGCCCCACTTCCTACAATATCAAGCACTGACATTCACATTCAGGCATAAGCGTTCTACTATGGCACAAAGTAGAGATTCTGAATAAAGAATACATGCTAGGAGGCATTTACATTGTGGACAAGCTTCAGGGTTTGTGGTTTATATTGTTAAGTGCGGGAGTTGCCCTTCAAGAGTACTGAGCAGTTTTCTCCTCATTTACCTTGGGAGCTTCAATTCTTCACTTTTCCCAAGGCCTGAATGGCTAGGTTTCCAAATTACCTAACCTGGAATATTTTGTTTCTAGTTATTCTTCAATCAATCAGTGATATTTATTGAGCACTATGTGCTCTCTGGGGGGAGCACTATGCCAAGCACTTTGGAGGGTACAATAGAGTATACAGGCGGGATTCCTGGCTTTTAGGACCTTACAGTCTAGTAGAGTTTACCATTTAGATTACAATCTAGAAGACTACATTGAGAAGGTCAGAAAACTGAAGAAATATTATCAATTTACTGCTGGGATTCCACTCATTCTCTTAAAGGAGGCATTTTGTCATGCTCCTAAAGAAAACACTAAGACCCCAGAAGAAAAGTAAGAGACATCTAAAATAATGCAAATCAACAGTAGAGCTGGAAACTGAATTCTGGTGCTCTGAATGCTACTTCACTGTTCCTGTAGAGTCATAGTGAAGTTGCTCTGTTCAGTAAAATTGTAGCAACTCCCTGGTAATAATTAGAGAATGTGTTCAGTTAGTATTAAAAGTAAGCATCTACTGTGTGCAGCACACTTTACTAGGTACTTAGGGGAGAACAAATAAAACTGAAAACCATAGTGGTGCCTGTTCTTAAGGAGCATACCATCTAAAGAGATTATGACAATGGAGAAGCAGCATGGCATAGTGAATAGAGCACAGGCCTGGAAGTCAGATGGTCATGAGTTCTAATTCTGCCACTTGTCTGCCATGACATTCAGCAAGTCACTTCACTTCTCCATTCCTCAGTTACCTCATCTGTAAAATGAGGATTGAGATCGTGAGCTCCATATGGGACAGGGACCGTGTCCAACCAAATTTGCTTCTATCCACCCCAGTGCTTAGTACAAAGCTGGCATATAGCAAGAACTTAAATATGACAAGACATAGATTGAAAAAGCCATTTTGCTTCAATGATTTTTTTCTTTAAATGCCTTCCAAGATCACAGCTCACTCTCACCCCACGTTCAACTCTTTAAACTCTCTTGGCTTTCTTCTGATGTAATGTGTGAATCAGCTAATGAAAAATTAGTCCAGTAGAACTAATTACTAGTGAAAGAGGAAGACTATCTAGTAAGAAGTACTAGAGTTCATGAGTTTCAGAGAGAACGATATAACCTCAAGTATATAAATGTGGAAATAGATGCCAAGAGGAATTTCTGAGAACAGACTTGCTTTTATTATTTACTTACTGAAGTATATTTTAACTATTTACCCCAGAGAACTTTTCATTGCTATATAAATAAATTACATATTTGAAAAACTTAGAATTTTATGGCTAATTCTTGGGAAACCTTACTTCAGTTTCTAGAGCATGAGTTTTGGGTGGCAAAATCTAGCACACAGCCAGAATATGCAGAAAAGAAACACAGCCAATTATGCCCCAGGGCTTGTTTTTGCTATGTGTTTTGTTTAAAACATGATGGCAGCATTAGGGAACGTTATTTCAGCAAAGTGAGTCTGTCTGGAAAGAATGTAC
Source organism: Tachyglossus aculeatus (assembly GCF_015852505.1). Taxonomy (NCBI): domain Eukaryota; kingdom Metazoa; phylum Chordata; class Mammalia; order Monotremata; family Tachyglossidae; genus Tachyglossus; species Tachyglossus aculeatus. The sequence continues at coordinate 31,803,679 of NC_052101.1, forward strand.
CATGGGGTCAGAAGAAATGTTAACTATCATGGAATTGCACCGCTCTGCATTACTGACAAGACCCCAGCTAGAGTCCTCCAGGACTGACTTCTACAGAACATCATGAATCATGCAATCCAAGAATCAAACGATAGCTTCAAACCACAATAGGGCTCAGCAGGTATAAAAAGGTTTGGCCAGAAGATACAAGAGAAGAGGAAAGAATAGCAACAGTATTTGTACTAGGGGCTTGTGGGGGTACAGATACAGGTGTGACTTGCCTAAGGTTTGCTTGATTGGATTACAGCAGTTCCTGGACACCCATCTCTGAACATCCTCCACTCAGCAGAAGGAGTTGATTTATGACATGCTAATAAAACTCATCCTCCGATTTCTTCCTGAAAACAGATCTGATTAATTGGAAGATCTGCCAATCTTCAGAACACAGTGAAATCATAGTGGAACAAAGAGACGGAGAGCGAGAAAGAGATAATGTTCAGAAAAAATCAAAATCAGTCTCCTTCCCCATCTCTACAACCATTGCCCTGCCACACATCTCTTCCTTGCTTCTTAGCACTGGGTCCCAGCTCCTCAGGGCAGGAGATCAGGAGAAAAACTGAAGCAGCTTTGTCCCAGTACCTTAGGAAGTGTCGTGCTTGCCTGGGGCATTTTCTTCGATAAGCTTTGGCCCCCATGGCTGTTGCCCCTTCTGGGAACAGAAAGAAGGTAGAAGGCAGCTCTGACAGGAGTTGTGTCAGTGGAAGGGAACAGAAAGAAGGCTGAAGGAAGAATAGAAGCAGGGCTCACTGACATATCCAAAATCCCTCTTCCCCAGCTCCATTCCTTTGTCACTAGGCTGGCAACTGAACAAGATAGTCCACTTAGATGTGGTGGCAAGAAGTTGCAGTAGCTTAGCCCTCATCCTGAGGAACTTTTTCAGGTAAGCAGTTCAAAGTTCAAAATGATGGTAATCTTTTGTGGAACCATTTGTAGACCTGTCTACATCACTAGACTGGGGTCTACTAAATTACTAAGTTTTGTATTTTAAAAGAAGTCTTATCGAGATCCTAAGATTGTTCCATGATAATATGAATAGCCAAATCTAAATAGGAGGCATCATGTTGGATCCTTTTCCTATCATCATTGGAGTGAGGGACTGACCGATATAGCATGAGTCTAATCAACCTGAATTTATCTAAAGCAACAACTGTGCCACCTTCTATGTGATTGAGACTACCAAATGCCTCATTCTACCTCTACAGCAGTTCAACCAATACTCACTGACCAAAATAATATCTTGTATCTACCTCAGTCCTTAGTACAATGCATTGCACCAAGTGCTTAATAAAAGATAATAAAAATTTATCATCAGTAGCATCATATTCTAATAGTTATATGTATTACAGTGGAGGCTTTGTCAATAAAAGTGAGGTTAATAAATGTGGTAGGTAAATGACAGTCTTCATTTACCTTATGTGCATATAAAGATTGCAGATTTCCCTTTGCTGCATTGTTGCATGTTATCCACAACCCCTGGCACTGTTTTTATTATTTCCACTTAGTGTCACTATCTTCTCAAGGTCTCTACTCCAAAAAACCTCACAATTGATCATTGCTGTTCACTAGGCTGGTACAGCCTCTTTTCCTTGAGTACCACAATTAAGTCTACTAATTACATTGAACTCTCAAGTACTTAATTCAGTGCTCAGCACACAGATGGTGCTCAATAAATACTTTTGATTGATTGATTCTGCAGCTATCTCCCATCTTGTGGTTTACCGCTGCTTCACAGCTATACCACATCATCAAGAAGCAGCATGGCCTTGTGGATAGAGCACTGTCCAGGGAGTCAGGAGGACCTTAGTTCTAATACCAGCTCTTCCACTTGTCTGCCGTGTGACCTTGGGTAAGTCACTTAACTTGTCTGTGCTTCAGTTTCCTCATCTGCATAAGGGGGATTAAGACAGTGAGCCCCATGAGGGACAGGGACTGTGTCCAACTTGATTAATTGTATCTACCCCAGCACTTAGAACAGTGCTTGACACATAGTAAGCACTCAAAAATATTATTATTATGAAGGAAGATGAGAAGCAGCATGTCTAATAGTAATAATGATAGTATTTGTTAAGCACCGACTATGTGCCAAGCACTGTTCTAAGCGCTGGGGTAGATACAAGGTAATCAGGTTGTTCTCCATGGGGGTCACAGTCTTAATCCCCGTTTTATAGATGAGGTAACTGAGGCACAGAGAAGTTAAGTGGCTTGGCCAAGGACACACAGCAGACAAGTAGTGGAGCTGGGATTAGAACCCACATCCTCTGACTCCAAAGCCCGAGCTCTTTCCACTAAGCCACACTGCTTCTTGTGGAGTCTAGTGGAAAGAATACAGGCCTGGGTGTCAGAAGGGCCTTGGTTGTAATCACGGCTCCACCACTTGTTGCTGTGTGACCTTGGTCAAGTCACTTAACTTCTCTGTGCCTCAATTATTTCCTCTGTAAAATAAGGATTCAGATTATGAGCCCCATATGAGGCAGGGACTCGGTCCAATCTGATCAGCTGTATCTACCCCAACACTTAGTACAGTGCCTGGCACATAGTAAGCGCTTAACACATACCATAAAAAAGACAGCTGATTGAGTGACAAAGCTAATGTTTAAGAATATCTGCTTTATATGGAGTGGACTGATTATAGTTTCTTGGGTTCTTACTGATGTGTTTATTTTTCAGGAGTTGTACATTCAGTTATCTGGATGGTCTCTTATTTTCATTTTGCCATTAGTAAAAGTGTGGAATAAATAATAACAAATACAACTCTGTTGTATTCTACCAACTTCTGTATTGTACTTTCTCAAGCAATTAATAAAGTGCTCTGCATTCACTGTGTTCAATAAATAACAAAGATTGAAATGATAGCCAATCCCGCACTTGACACCACACAGAAGCAGCAATATAAACATAGTTAAGATTTGCAGTCAGTAAAATGATATAATTGGTAAGTGTCTCTGCTTTGATGCTGGAAATATCATAGATTTTTTTTAAAAAAAATAATAAGTAAAATACTGTGTTGGTTCCAACCTGTTCGGCAAGCATAGGTCATTGTTTTTTAATGGTCAAAAACCAAGACTAATGATTTTTCTCCCTGCTACAGCTTTAGTTCAGTGCTCAGGACTGAACCTATTCATACTCTGCACTGTTTCATGACGATCCGTTTGTCAAATAGGATCATTGCAGCGATATGTAAATCAATAAGGGGAGGTGGGAGTGGAGAGGGAAATCCAGGCTGCCCAAGCATTCCCTCCATTCCAAAAAGTGAATCTTCCAGCCTGTGGCTGCAGCAGAGCTGTGGCAGGAAATAGAGCTTTTGGCGCAGAGTGAGATTCATGGCAATGGAAATGCAGCTACTTCCACCGCTTCAAACTCTTCCTGATCCCTCCCTCTCCAAGCCAGTTTCCAGGCAGGCCAGCCTCGCTGAAAGGGCATGGGACAAGGTGTCAGAAGACTGGATTTCTAATACCAGCTCTAGTAACGATCCACCCTGTAACCTAAGGTAAAATCACTTAACCCACAAGACTATAAACTCCTTGAGAGCAGCGATTGGGTCAACCAACTCTTTATAACATACTCTACCAAGAGGTTAGCTTTGTGCACACTAAGCACTAAAATACATTGACTAATTGATTAGGCTCCAGTGTTTTCACCTATAGAATCATAATAAGGTGTCTCCTCTTCCTACCTCTTAGATTTTGAGTCCTGTGGAGCAAAAGGCTGAGTCTGATCAGACTATCTTGGATTGATTCATTCATTGTCATATTTATTGAGCGCTTACTGTGTGAAGAGCACTTCCAATCCTTCATCACGGTTTTTGACACATACTTATGGTATCTGTAAGGTGTGTCCAAGGTCTTTTTTAGGGAGTTAGTTAAGCGCTTACTATGCATCAAGGACTGTTGTAACTGCTGGGGTTGACACAAGTTAATTAGTTCAAACACAATCCCTGTCCCATATAGGGCTCACAGTCTAAACTGGAAGGAGAACAGGTACTGAATCCCCATTTGGGAGTGCTCCTAGTGAAACATAAAGCTTAAAAATGTAGACACACTTTGTCTCTACATATGTGGCCAAATTGTACTTCCCAAGCACTTAGCACAGTGCTCTGCACATAGTAAGCACTCAATAAATACGATTGATTGATTGACTGGGTTGAGGAAATGGAGGCACAGAAAAGTTGTGACTTTCCCGGGGTCACACAGCAGGCCAGGGACGTAGGTAGGATTAGAACCCAGATCTTCTGGCTCCCAGGCCCATAATAATAATAATGATGATATTTAAGTGCTTACTATGTGCCAGGCACTGAACTAAGTGCTGGCCCATCCTTTATCCACTAGGCCTCGCTGTTTCCTGAGTCTTATAGATTTGTTCTCTTTGATATTTCTCATGCTGGGTACCTGGGTACTATTGACTGTAGAAAAGTTCTTCTGTTTGGAGAGATCATAAGCGCATAAGATGCTCAACATGGTCCCCAGGCAGATTTGGAAGGTTTCCAACAAGTGATTACCTGACTTATGGGCAGGGAATGTGTCTGTTTATTGTTGTATTGTACTCTCCCAAGTGCTTAGTACAGTACTTTGCACAAGGTGCTCAGTAAATATGATTGAATTGAATTAAAATTGAAGCCCACCCCTATAAGCCTTTGTTCAGAAAAGTGATCATCTTTCCAGGAACTGTATATACAGCACGTCTATCCATCAGAAAGCTGTATTTTACTCAGAACTTAGATGGTGACTCTGTATTTGGCTAGTTCACATGCAACGAGTGCCATTTTCCAAATCAGGCAGCTGCTTCTTTCACATCCTGTGGTAGTTTGATAGTCCATGACACAATTGTTTTCTTTGCGATTGGTAGGTTTCTGTTTGGATTCAGTCCTTTGATGATTCTAGTTTGGATGCAAATTAAAGTTGAAAATGACAACATAGGCCTGAAGCCCTGTTCCCTGCCGAATCAGGGTTAGACGGAAACTGAGAACTGTTTCAACCAGAATCTCTTCTTGTCTAGGACCTTCAGAGAATGGGCAGTGTCTGGAGCAGCCTCCCTGCCTCTTGTGGGTTGGAAGCCTGCCTTCTTAACATTTAGGAGGTTGGAAAGCTCTAGTAGTTTGTAACAAGGACTGGAGTGATGAAGAACCTGGTGACTTCCCCCTCTGAGTACTAGTTATCTTCTAACTGTTCCTACATGTTAATATTACTTTGTTCTTGGTTGCGTTTTATTGATGCGCTCAATTCATTCTATCATTCTAGGTGTCTATCTTCTCCCACTTAAGAGTCTGAGCTAATTGTTTTGTGCTTATCCCTCAGCATCGAGCGTGGGCATCCAGGAAGAGCTTTATAAATACTGTAATTAACTAGGGGGTCGTGTTCTTCACTGTCATTAGCTTTGCCATCACTTTTTCCTCTAGAAGGATAGCATGAATCTACAAAGTAGTTTGCAGATGGGTAATGCAACTCAACATTATGCAAACACATCTACACATCCACCCTACACCTATGCACACATACAGAGGAGTCCAGACACCTATTCAAAAAATGTGTCCCACCCTGCCAATAGCCGACAGGCAGAGACTGATTGGGAGAAGGATCTCGTATCAACAATACTGGCTCTAACAAACCACTTCACATTAAATTTATAAACTGATCGTCTGCTAATTCATTGTAAAATAATTTAGCTTTAGCATCTGGTCTTTAAATATTAAAGAGCTGAAGAATTTCTGAAACCCCAATAAGCAGCTAAAAGCTGGTTTCTAATTCATAAGAAATTTCTGCTAAGGAAGACATTAAATAGAAAGAGCATGACAGAGTTTTAGAAAGGCAAGCATGGTGACTGGTACCTATCAAAAAAGAAAATTAGAATAAATGAATATTAAAATATTTAAATGTACAAAAATGTGTTTGAAACACATTTTCAAAGCATTATCATTGGAGGTGAGAAACCAGTGCTAAAGCAGTTACAGATTCCTTTCCCTCTTTCTCCCATTTCAGCTCATTAGCAATGGTATTAGCTTTAAGTGTAATGGTGTAATCTTAACTGTACCGTACACAAATTGCCCTGGTTCTCACTCTGACAATGTTTTGTAATAATCCCTCTTGGCAGTCCTTTAGCAACCAGTACAACACTATTTCCAAAGGAAAAATGGTGTAGTATTATCAATGCTGCAACGTTTGAAAAGAGGGGAAAAATAAAGCCAGGATGTCCAGTGTATTTTTGTAACCACCTAGTTCTGACAATGTGGTTAGAAGCAAAGAACTCAGGAGAAGCTTAGCTTAGCGGTTGGGACACTAATCTCGGAGTCGAGTTTCAAGTCCCATTGTCGGTATTGGCTTTATATGTGACTTTATGAAACTCACCACTACTCTGGTCTCCAGAGTCCTTGCTTGTAAACTGAGGATGAAATACCCTTGCCCACATGCCAGGGGCAAAGGCAGCACCAGAATTTATTTTAATTTAATTTCCTTATTTTTCATTTCACTCTCTGTGAAGAATAGATTATGGAATCTGAGGAAAGATTGGGCTAGTGTGAATGTATTCATTTTCAATTTACTTCTCTATTTTGAAGATTAGTTAAGTATTTTCAAAATATTTTGAGATCTGAAAGAGGTAAAAAGAAGTAAGCAGTTAGTTGTTTGCATCTCTATTGTGTAAATGAATACATTTCAAACTGTCTGGCAAATCTAGCCAAAGAAATTGTAAATCCAACAAATCACAACCATGTTCCAATTTACAACACCTTTGCTCCTCACAACTCCAGGCTCCTGAATTTTCCACATGGGCAAATTAATGTAATGTGTTATTGTGATGTTTCAAAAGACAAAGAATATGCTTATTTGAGGACATTTACAGAATATTATGGATGAGAATTGATCTTTTTAGGTAGCTGCTTTGACAGTGGATGAAGTGACTATTCAACTAATTGATTAGACAAGTCTATTTTTGGTGGCTAGGAAGCAGGAGACCAACTTCTGAAAGTTAACTTAAGTCTCTTAAATATATAAACCATTAGCAGAGAAGAAAATCAAATTTCACACTCTAAATATCTTTCACTTATTTTTTAATTATTATTATTATTTGTCTCCTTGGTAATCCACATTTATTTTAGTGATATGTGGAGTTCTTGGGAATACCAGACACTCCAAAAACTGACGAGTAAGCAAAAATAGTGCTGCTCTTTAAACCCTTCACAGTTTATAGCCACATTTACATAACATTAAATAAGTCAACAAAGGCATCATTAGCTCCCATTAAAATATGAGCAAAGAAATTTAAACGAACAAGACAAGCTAATTGGCAAGTAATGTTGTGTATCAAAAATTATGACTATAAGATACCACAGTTAATGAGGAGGCCTACAATCATGTTTACTACATATTTAAAAATTAAATGAAGGTGAATAAAGTTTGCTAAAAAAGTTTTCATCTTTTGTTTCCACTATTTTTCCAGGTTTAACATCCTTTGAAGTACAGTCAAAACAAATGAAAAGAAAGCACTCTGAAAGTGGGTGCTACATTTGCTTTTAATCTTTATCTATATCCCCAAAATGAGTACTTCTGGATAATAAGAAAGCTAGTGCTCCCAGTTGGGAATAATGACTCCTGGTTTCTATTATGTAACCCACTGGGGAAATCTCTTGATATATTTGTGTGGGATCCAGAAATGGAGTGCACGGCTCTTTTTGCATTCTGGGGATGGAAGACCTTTGAACTCCTCCTTGGTAAAATCGTTGGGTCTGGTAGGGTATGGTTCATTTTCTCCCTGCCAAGACTAGACCGTGCCCTGCAGAGAGGAAGTGCCTGAATTTTTGAACTTTATGTTTCACTAGGGAAACCTACATTTCCCTGAAATTCATTCATTCAATCATATTTATTGAGCACTTACCACGTGCAGAGCACTATACTAAGCTTGGGAAGTACAAGTCGGCAACATATAGAGATAGTCCCTACCCAACAATGGTCATTCAATGCATTTGAAAGTATTAAATCAGTCAGTGGTATGTATTGAGGATTTATGAACAGAGCATCATTTGGGAAAGTACAATAAAACATTTATCAGACATGCTCCCTGCCCATAATCAATCAATCAATCAATTGTATTTATTGAGCGCTTACTATGTGCAGAGCACTGTACTAAGCGCTTGGGAAGTACAAATTGGCAACATATAGAGACAGTCCCTACCCAACAGTGGGCTCACAGTCTAAAAGGGGGAGACAGAGAACAAAACCAAACATACTGAGCTCAGAGCCACCTCCTTGCCAGTACACGGTAGGGATCATGGCCCACAGGATGGATTGCACTCTCTTTTAAGGAAATGTTGAGAAAAACCAGAGAGATACTAGTGATATTGTTACTAATTGTTAACAATAACAGCAGAGGTGGAGTGGGTAGACAGAAAGGAGGTGAGATCTCCTTTTGTGATTCTGCTGGGTAATATGGGAGAGTCAAAGAAGGGGCAGGAGAAGGGAGGGGCTGAAAGGGAGCAGGGGACAGACAATAATAATATTGATGGTATTTTTTAAGTGCTTCCTATGTTCCAGGCACTGGATAAGACCATTAAGAGAAAGAGAAGGGAGGTGGGGATAGAGGGTTTGAGGATGGAGTTAAATGTCTCAGCTGGTGTTAGCAATGGGTATGGGGGTCAATAATAATTAAGTATTAATAATAGCAAGAGGCTAGAACACTCAAGAAGCAGCTTGGCCCAGTGGAAAGAGCATGGGTCTGGGAATAAATAGACCTGGGCTCTAATTCCAGATCTGCCAATTGTTTGCTAAGTGACCTTGGGCAAGTTGCTTAATTTATTTACCTCTCACTTTTCTCAACTGAAAAATGGTGATTCAATACTCTTTCCTTCTCCTACTTAGACTGTGAGCCCATGTGGGTCAAGGACTGTATCCAATCTGACTGTCTTGTATCTACCTCAGTGCTTAGAAGAGTGTTTGACACATAGTATACACTTAAGCACTTAGTACGGTGCTCTGCACACAGTAAGCGCTCAATAAATACAATTGATTAAGATATACCATAATCATGAAAATAATAATCTTCCTTTCCTTAAGTTGAAGGAACTTAAAAAACTCTTAAGCATTCAGACCATACAAGACCCAACTCTCATACCATAATGCTGCCTCGTTATGCTTGGTACTCCAGCTTCAAGCAGCCTGATCCTATCAGGAGAGGAATTACTCCAGGGTGTAAAATATTAAGTCTTTCTGGGCATTTGGCTGCCATTTAGTATAACCAAAGCTGTAATGTACTAAATCAAAAATTTTCTAAAAGTGGAATTCAGTCAATACACTTCCCTCAGAGCCTGGGTCTCTAGAAATAACCAATTTCCTAATAAAATCTCTCCAGTTATGAGCAAAGACTTTAACTTCCCTGATTTAAATAGTTGAAGAGCATTTTATTTATGGCATCCAAGAAATACAGGTAAGCTTTTCCTCGAGGAAGTCAATCAATGGTATTTATTGAGAGCTTACTGTGTGTAGAACACTGTACTAAGCACTAGGGGAGTACATTGCAACAGAATTAGCAGATACATTCCCTGCCCAAAATGAGCCACCATGACATTCATTCATTCAATCGTATTTATTGAGCGCTTACTGTGTACAGAGCACTGTACTAAGCGCTTGGGAAGTACAAGTTGGCAACATTATAGAGATGGTTCCTACCCAACAGCGGGCTCACAGTCTAGAAAGGGGAGACAGACAACAAAACAAAACATATTAACAAAATAAAATAAATAGAATAAATATGTACAAATGAAATAGAGTAATAAATACGTACAAACATATATACATATATACAGGTGGTGTGGGGAGGGGATTGACATGCAATTAAAAAGCAGAAACCCAAAAAACACACTCCCACTTGGCAATTTACATGACAAGGCTTTTTATCTAAATAATTTTTTGAATATAATACTTATTCTTTAAGGATCTCAAAGCACTCTACAAACATTTTTTTAACAGTTTATGCTCATGCCCCACAAAGATCAGTACGTTTCTGCCAGGAGGATGATAGAACTGCAGGAAGAGAACTCCTACTAGAGATATCAGTCAGCCAACCAAACATTGCTGAGATTAGAGGGCAAATGGGTAGTGGATAACTGGAATGTATAGCAATGTGGTCTGTGGGAAAGAGCAATGACCCGCAAGTCACAGGACCCGGGTCCTAATCTTGGACCTGCTCCTTGCCTGCTGGGAGACTTTGAACAAGTAACTTGTAAACTGTGCCTCCGTTTCCTCATCTGTGAAATGGGGATGAAATGTCTGTTTTCTCTCCCTCTGACTGTGAGAGTCAGAGTCCCATGTGAAGAAGCAGAGTGGCTCAGTGGAAAGAGCACGGGTTTGGGAGTCAGAGGTAATGGGTTCTAATCTCGACTCTGTCACTTGCCAGCTAAGTGACTTTGGGCATGTCACAATTTATCTGTGCCTCAGTTACCTCATCTGTAGTATGGGGATTAAGACTGTGAGCGCCACGTGGGACAACCTGATTACCTTGTATTTCCCCCCCACCCCCACCCCAGCGCTTGGAACAGTGCTTGGCACATAGTAAGTGCTTAACAAATACCATTATTATTATGTGGGATAAGTACTAAATACAATCTAATTATCTCTGATCTACTTCAGCGCTCAGCACAGTGTTAACAGATACCACATTAATATATCGATAATCCGCGAATCCCATTTTCCTCCAGCTTCTCTTTATTCTCCCTCAACCTTTACCAGAGTTACTAACAAATACCAACATCTCCCTCCCTCTCTCTTGCCCTGCACTCCACACAATCTAAAACAAAGGTGAAAACAAGTAACAAAATGGTCTCAAGGGAGGGGAGGCAGAGGAAGAAGATAGCAAAGTAAAAGGCTGAATTCTCCACACAGTGGAGAATGTGCAAATGAATCAATCATCTCCAGAAAGAGGGTATTTCTAAGGGAGTAAAAAGACTTTACATTCAAATTTTGGAGGTTTAACTTGAGGGTGAGATTTTGCAAGGTCACATAATATGACTGGTAACAATGATCACATTAATAACTAAACTTGTTTCCAGTAAGGGAAGATAGAAAAAAATGTGATCTAGGGACTTCCCTCAGTATGGCATTTTAAAATAAAATAATCTTCAGCTTCCAAAAGCAATATCCAATTCAATATAGCTTGATGAGAAGCTGGAGGTTTATTGAATTTTGGTTGACACCTGGGTCTACCTACAAGATAAACAATTTCTTATTAACCATTCCTATTAACTGCTCTTCTGTTTTTAGAGGTGTCTCACCAGGGCTATTAAATTGAGTACACTGTCCACTAAACCATGGGTCCTGTGTAGTAAAAGAATAAATGCATTAAAAGATAAATAAATGTATCTTGCTTTGAATGAGAAATGTATACAGCCCAAATAACAAAAAAGGAAAGTATCTTTTACATTTGCCAGCTGCACTTGGAATAATATACAGAATCCTGTGAATCATTTCATGGTTTATTAAATGAAATTCAGTTTGCAACAGGCAAGTTAGGAAAAATAAACGTCCATGTTTGTTTTCATTTTATATTTCCTTGGTTTGTCCAATGCCCTACAGTCCTGTGCTTGGGCTAAGTCCTTAGAGACCCATTAGACAACCCAGTGTTTGTGACTCTGATCATCCAGGGAAATCAGCCCCAGATTGCCATTAACCCCATGAGGTTGAAAGCAGGAAATTCTTGCCTCTTTCCCCATCACAAGCAATTGGATCCATCTTCCTCTCAAATGCCAAGGGGTTAATACTGTCTTTCCTATTGCTGCTTTAAAACAGTGTGTGACCAGTCTAAGATGCTGACCACTTAATGCAGTACTATCTGCCAAAATTGGGTTAAGACTGAGAGAGATCAGGGGGCACAACAACACAGCTTTTTCTAAAGTACACTGTATTACCTCTGCTACTTCCACCCCTCGCTTGGAGGAAATTTTTACTTTCAACAATTTTACCTTGCTCCTGGTATCGGTTTTCTTCTGAAGATGAGGCAAGAATCTAATACAGAACACAAACTGTAGTCAATGAAATTTTTACTTTCAACAATTTTACCTTGCTCCTGGTATCGGTTTTCTTCTGAAGATGAGGCAAGAATCTAATACAGAACACAAACTGTAGTCAATGAAACGGACACATCTTGGGCTATCGAATCTGACCTAGAAATCTGTGTCACTTACCTGAGACTCTCCCCACATAAAACCAAGCTCCAGAGAGTGGCACATATAAAAACCAGCTTTTTTTTTTTAACTTAAGAACTGGGCTGGAAGGGACAGGAGAGGGGAGAGTATTGGTATTTAGGCATTCCTGTTATATCTGTTCATTGTCACCATAGCTGGGTGATTACAGTGGAAAGAAAGTATTTTGAACCCAATTTCTAAGAAGACAGAAATAGAAAATAGACCAAAAGAGAAGCAATTCGAGGTAAAAGCTCTTAGCTTGAAACATTTCCAATTTGCTTGTATCCACCCCAGCGCTTAATACAGTATCTGGCACATAGTAAGTGCTTAACAAATGCCATTATTATTATTAGTGCCACTGTGGGTACCATGGGCTCCTAGATAACACTCCGGAATCTGCTGGGTATGGAGTCCCTTGGTTGCTGCTTCTGGCCAACTTCCTCTTCCATTGTCTGTAAGCTCACTGTAGACAGGGAATGTGTTTGTTGTACTGTACTCTCCCAGACATTTAGTACGGTACTCTACACACAGTAAACACTCAAATACAACTGATTAATTGGTTCCCTCAAACTGAAATCACTTGCATCTTGAGTGATCTGAGTTGCTCTGGTGAATCCTACCATTTTATTAGCTTAAATGGAGTGACATCTACCATCCTGATAGCAATCTCCCACCAGAGTCCATAAAGAGCTATCTGAGCTGCTCTGGAGAGAGAGAGCAGGTGCTGGAAAAATACCCTTGGCATTGCTCTATAAGCACCTGGAAGTATTACTGTCCTGCATCAATTAGGGGGAAAGCATACCTAGCTCTAACAGTGACAAGAAAAGACCTTATTCCCAGCTGCCTTCTGTTGCAGCCTTAAGATCTGTGGGGGTGAAAGAAAAACCCAAAACAAAAAAAAAACTTTCAGAAACAGAACCCAGAGAAGTTCAGCTTCCACTGAGTTCTGAAAATAGCTAACAGTAGGCCATGGATAATATCATTCAGTTTAGAGAAGGAACTTAAATCCAATCCATGATTGTGAAACACAAAAAGCTACTATTGCTTTTTGCCCCACAACTGCTTATTTTGTAGGGGTTAATATATTCATACAGCATGGATAACCTGAGTTTTGTGTTCTTAACTAAACCTCCCAGGCCTTTGTAGTGGTCAGTAACAAGATTCTTCCCAGTACTTAGAAGCTGCCACATCAGAGAAAGGGCAATCAGCCATTCTCTGAAAAGCGTTCCCAAGATCTCCTCTTACAAGGCATTGTAAAAGTTATAAATAGATAATGTTCTCTCCCTTTGTACCTCCTGGTCCTTTCCTGAGCTAGGATAACTTATTTGTCATTAGGATACATAATACATTCTTGGATGTTTGACATACCCGGGCAGATGGAGCCAAGCGCACTTTTTTCTTTCAAAAAGACAAAAAATTCAAATGGTGTTAAGCATGTGAGGAGAGTGTTAAAAAGAATTATCCATGGTGACTTGCTTGGTAGCTTGTTGTGGCTTCCATTCTCAATACATCATATTCTTTCATGCCCTTCTTTTCTTTGTAAGAGGGACAATCTCCAAGCAAAGAACATTTCTGTGCTTTGAACCAATGCCAGCAGCTTGTATACATAACACAAATGCTAAAAGCTGGAGTGGTTCTAGAATGGTCTTAATAGCTCAGAGTGCTTTTGCCCTCTTCCTTGGTGTTCCATTAATAGTTCAGTGAGGCAAATTGAATTATTTTGATTTTTATTTCCTTCCCTTTTCAAAACAACTATTTTTGCTTTCCTGAAATAAGCAGACTCACTTCCCCACTTCTAAGTCAGAATTATTAAAAAATAATCTTTCTCTTCCTTCAACCATCCAAGCAACTCCATTTTGCAAATATTTCTCTAGTTCACTGACCTCCACATATATGAATTATAGATTATAACAATTTTAATTCTGATCTGTAGAACATTCTACAGCCCTTTAACCTGAGAAATTAGGTGGAAACACAATAGCCAATACTTGTCTGATGAAAATACTCAATAACCAATTATGACATGAGACACTCACTCCCAAACTTCCTCAGCTCAAGTGGTATTCAGATTTCAGATCCCATTTATGTTTAGAATGCTATTACTGAATTTGACCTTAGAAATAAATTCAAGGTAAGTTTCTTATCTAAGGTTAAAACGGATGGAAGATTACAAAATCAGATTTATCTGTAGATACAAATTCTCAGAGTAATAAGCAAGAGTTATTCTAAAAGACAATGTACTTAGTTTATATTTTAGAAGCAGTGGGAATAATTTTAACATTTGATGCATTTTTCAAATTGGATATTGTCTTTACATGGAATGGTATTTTATGTTGATATTTTTAAGACTCTTTAGCTATATAAACACTTTCATTAATGAAAGGTAGACTACCCTGGGTAGTATTTTACAAATAAAAACCAGAACTCCATAGTTCCTTCAGGTATGTTAGAATGTACCTATATATTCTTGATGACTAACCAAATTTCTGCCAGAGGTAGCACAGAGAAACCCAGATTCTTTAATGAAATATTCATCGGTAGCAGCAAAGGAGCTTCTAAAACCCTGGGTTTGCATTAAATTTTAGTCTCATTCAAGAACTAACTACTCAAGTTATATGATGCTTTGGTCTTTAGTGGGAGGACTTATTTTAGGAACACCAAATATTGAATAAAAATCACGTGAAAGACCATAGGGAATCCATTTTTACCAGAAACCTGAACAGGGAAGCTTTGACTCCCAAATACCATTCCTACTTTACAGCTTTCAGTATAATTGTACAGTTTTCAGTATGAATTACCTATACACTGTACCCATAATGTATTGGGCTTTTATGAATTGTTTCCCTGAGTTTTGCCTTAGTTATTTATAAGTTGAAAAAATAACACAGACCCTGCTGTGGAATAGGAAGCGTGGTGACTGCTTTCCTAATTCTGTAATGGCTCTTGAACCAAATTCATTATTCCTAAGAAAGCTCTTCAGACATGATTAATTGATTATATGTAGAGAAAAATTCATGGACAAGAATCATCTTTTCAAAGAACTGATGCAGTCACATCACATCTCTCCCTGAGATGTCTCAGCTCCTAAATCAAATTCAAGCTCAACTTGAACTCTAAAGTTTTTACTGGTTTGCTCCCCTATTCTAGAAATCTTCACCTCTTAGTCTTTCCAAGCAAAACTCCTAAACACCAGCCTCATGTGAGGATCCTGCCTCTGGTCTTCCTCATACAACATTCCCACTGTTCGACATTTTGTTTTGCCAGCCAGACTTTGACCTGCATTCACTTAAATCCCTCTAAACCGTAAGCTCCTTGTGGTAGATAACATGTCTACCAACTTGGTTATATTCTACTCTCCCAAGTGCTTAGTACAGTGCTCTGTACAGGTGTTCAATAAATAGGATTGGTTGATTCAGCCCACCAACTGACTGAAGTTTTCCTAAATTCCTCTGCCCAACATAAGCATCGACTGGTCTACTCAAGCCATCAAGTTATTTAGCACGTCTTAGGTTCAAGTATACTTTTGTATTTCTCTTATGGAGTTCAATAGAATTTCACGTCTGATGTTTGGAATTCTGTCTCCCCCATTAAATTGTAAGCTCCTTGAAGAAAGAAATGATTTGCCATTTCCCTCAGACCCACGTATAGTGTTCTTCATGAAGTAGGCACTCAATATTTCTATTAATAACAATGATGATGATGATGGTTGCATGATTTGGGAATTTCCTTTTGGATCTGGCATTGGAGCAATTTTAATTATGGGCTAAAATTGATAGGGATATGCTCATGGGAAATGGTTTCCAGACGGCCAAAGCTACCATAACTGATGATAATGGAGTTTCCAATTGGGAACGAGGTATATGCTTGTACCTTAAGACTTGAGAATCAAGATTCTGCACAGAGGAATATAGTGTATTGTTAGTGGTCTGTGATATGACTTGCACTCTTTTTTCCCCGTGTCAATCATGTCTCACTGGGGCACAAAGTTCAATAAGTGAGTAGGTGGATGAAGTGCAGCCTAGTATAATTTTACCTGCAGGACCACTCATGCTGAAGTGACTGCAGCATAGTGCCAATGCTGTGCCTGAGTGCAATGACTTACTAAATTGTAAGACCCTTGAAGGCAGGGATCAGGTCTACTAATGCTATTGTTTTGTATTTTTCCAACTACTTGATACAGTGTTCTGAACAAGGGAAGGATTCCATAAATACCATTGACTGATGACCCCATCTGGACATCACTGCAGTAGCCACTATGGTTTTTGCCACTTGTGTTGGCCAGCTATTTTTCAGAATTCAGTCAATCGATGGTATTTATTGGGTGCTTACTATGTGAGGGCACTGTTTTAAGTGCTTGGGAGCATACTGTTGGACCTGTCCTCCTCAAGAGCATTCTAAATGATTTTGGCCTGAAGTATTCCCAACTAATGGCAGGTCTCAGGAATCTCAGTGCAGGGCACTTTTCACTGTAACCACATAGGGTTATTGCTACTCCTATTGCACTTATGAAACTCACTGCCTTCACACCACACAGTTGCATCAATGTCAGCAAAGTGTTCAGTGTGTTGACTCCTCTTGGGTTGATCTTGGGGCTATTTTGTCTCTCCATATTTCCAGTTAATCACCACAAAATTACTTGTCTACAACCAAATACCAATTGATAACAATTCACAGATGCAACAACACCAATTCATTGATCTCCCAACTGAGCAGGCACTCAAGTGCTATTGATAATGATGGGAGGAGGACTAAGTGGCCCGGAGACCCACCACACAGACATGTGGTACCTTCCATCTCAGTTGCCCAGAGTCCCACTGACCTCAGGTCCAAGTGTGAAGAGTTATCCCAGCCCTACTGCAGTCAGAGCTGTGGCTCCATTTACACTGAAATTGTGCCTTGCTCTTCTTCTCCAAGCACCGTGGGGAAGGAAGGGGCTAGGAGACTTCTTTCTGGGGATTTCTGTTCTCTGTCTGATGGGGGAAGAAATGAGCAATTGGTGGGATTCAGTGAGAAAGTTATCTTAGGAGGAATGAAGAATGTGTGCAGGAGTGAAGTGAGAGAAAAGAGTGGTTCATTAAGAAAGAAACAGCTAGTGGAGAGTCTTAAATCCAACAGTCAGGGATTTTTGAATGCAAAGAGAAATGAATAGCCATGAAAGATTTCTGAGAAAGGTATTGCATTTTTTTATGGAATTTTAAAATGATTCAAGCAGCTGTGTGTCATATTGGGGAAGCAGAAGGGCCAGTATGGAGGCTATTGCAACAGTGTAGTGGGAGATGATTAGATCTTAAACTAGGATTAGTCAGGGACTACCTTGGGGGAACAGATCACTTCTTAGGAGGGCTTTGAAAGCGGGACATAGTATGGTTTGATGGTTTTGAGGAGAAGGGAATTCCACGTAGGGGAAAGACATCCAAGAAAGGAGACTCACAAGTAGGATACAGTGAGATTAATAGCTAATAATGTGAGTGGAGGGGTAGAAGAGGAGACTGGGTAGATAGGTAAGAGGGAGTCAGTTGTCAGAAAGCCTTCAGCTAAGAGTCAGGAGTTTCTACTTTATGGTTGAAAACAGTGAGGTTTGGGGGGATTTTAAGAAGTGTGAAGTATTCTAAGGGTTATCTTAAGAAGATGAAATGTGCAGCTCCATGTAGAATTGAATAGATTTGAGCTGGTGAGACTACTAAGGAGGCTAATGGCATTGTCCAGCTAATGAGAATTTGAACCAATACACTGGTAATAAGGACAAACAGGAATGAGCAGATCTATGAAATATTTGAGAGGAAAAATCAAAGATATTTTAAGACCAACTGAATGGACATCATAAGAGACAGAGGAGTCAAAGACAATGCCAAGCTTGTAAGCCTCTGGGGCAGGGTGGGTGATAGTGTTGTCCGTAATTATGGCAAAGTTAGGAGGAGAACATTAGGTAGGAAAATGAGAAGTTTGATTTTGTACAGTTCAGTGCTGGCAGGTCATCCAGATGGAAATATCCTGGGGAAAAGGGGTGGAGATTATATAGGAGATGAGTGGATAGAGCTGGAGATGTAGATGTGGGAGGCCATCTGCGGTGATGGCAGCTAGAAGCATCAGAGTGGATGAGCTCCCCAAGAGAATGAGCAATTCTGGATTCACTCAAGCATGACAAAGAATACCCATATGCTCCCTCCTCTCCTTTCCCCAATGCTTTTTTTTTTGTATTAAGCACTAATTCTAAAAATTGTCCCAGAAACAATATTTCCAGGACACTATTTTAAAGACAATGCCAAAATAAATGTGTCATGTGTGTCTTTGGTGGGCTTTAATCCACAAGGACATTTTAGGTACAGCTGAAGTTGCCCCAGTCCATTTGAGCCCATTGTTCACCCAAACAGAATGTTTCACTTTCATATTTTTTTCTTTTCCTGTGCATGAGGGAAAGGGAAAAACAAAAAGATAGAGGGCCCATTTCGAAATGGATGAAAGTTGGATCCTCCCAAAATTCCAACAAGATTACACAAAAATCTCATCTGGTAAATATTACATTCTGTTTTTGTCTTTGCTTTAGTTTTTACACAACTTGACAGCCTGTGGTATTGTGCCACATTTCAAAGCTAAGGTTTACAAACATCTGGCTTAAGTTCAACATTCCACTCTCCATGGTCCACTGTGTCTCCAGCATATACTGTTTGCATGTACCAACTGAGGTGGAAAATAAGAGTTTTCCTAGAGAACAATGGGGCTAAACAAGCTGATCTGTTTTTCATGATTCATCTAATGGCTTGACTCTCCCAGGAGGGATTAACCCTTTGGCTACTATTCAAAAATTCCCAGTGCAGTCCAGTATCATTCAACCTCTGCCCTGGGTGGAGAGCTGGGTGTCGCCCATTATGTCATTGCAGAAATGCTTTTTTTAAAAAAAAGCATCATAAGAATGAAAATGATGTTATGTTCTGGATCCTCTCTCACAAGAAACATTTTCACCTCGAACCTTCTCCAAACTCCTCTTCAGTAAAAAGTAAGTGGAACCATTTCCTACTCATTCTGCCAACCAACCAGTCAACAGGAAAGTTAGTTTGGAAGCAGAATCAGAATGTCTGTATGTCTCATCAACCTCCTACATTCATTCATTCATTCATTCAATCGTATTTATTGAGCACTTACTGTGTGCAAAGCACTGTACTAAGCGCTTGGGAAGTACAAGTTGGCAACATATAGAGATGGTCCCTACCCAACAGTGGGCTCACAGTCTAGAAGACTACATGCTCATTTTTTAAATGTCCCTGGCAGTCCCACTGTGGAGTGTTTTTTGAATTAGCAATAATTTGTTTGGGGTGTTTCATTCTTTCTTTTTTCCCATCCCAGCTTTATCATCATGTATTTCAAGTGTCATTGGGTTCCTTACCTTTTACCATTTCAATAGACGGCAATTATTTGAATACATGTGTATGAAGGTAAACAAGCATACCCTCTTGGCTACTAGGGTCCCTGCTCCTTTGTTTCCGGCCAGGCCAAGGATGAAAGCATTTCATGCATGCTCTCATATTTTTCAACTTCAGGCAAGCAAAGCACCCATATACCTGTCGACTTCCCTCCTGCCACTGAAGGTCCCTACTCCCACAAAATCTCGGACTTCTCCATCACCAATGAGACTTTGAGTCTATTTCCTCTATTTGTTTGTGTTGTGGTTTGGTGATTCTTCATTCCTGATTTGTCTGCCTACAGTACCTTCTCAAAAACTCTTTAATTGTGAGGGACAAGGACTGTATCGATTTCCCACCTATGTTTTGTCTTTCACCTCTTATTCCAGTGTTCTGGACCCAGTAAGCACTTAATAAATACTATTACTACTATTAAACCATCAACATAAATATGGGCATAACTGCAGAGATTACTTGAAAGAGTTAAGGGAAGGAGTGGGTCACAGATTGTGATGTGTGTACAAAAACACTTGACAATTTTACCACTGACTCATGAAAGTGCATGAAACACTTGCAACTCAAATATACCAATCCCTTAAATGTTCACCAGCTTCCTTCAAAGGACTTCCAGTATTCAAAAAAGCAAACAGAACTCAAACAATTATAGAATGACTATGGGTTTCCTATAGAACTATAGGAGACCTGTACTTTCATTATGTTCTTTTCAGGATGCCTAGCTTTAGCACGACTTCTCCATTTTCTTTTCTGCATACTTTGGAGCACAAAGATTGCTTGGATTATTGGAAGAACCATCCATTAAGATACATGGAATCCTGGCAACGAGGCACCTTTATGAAAGTAAAGAACATTTTGTCAAAGCTTGAATCGTCTCATAGCTGGAAAATGATTAGGAATCTATAGATTAAGGGCTTGACGAGGGGATTTGGTCCTGCCTTGTTCTTTATTCATCATAGATTTTCAACACAGCTTGCCAACATATCACTGCTGCAGCTGTTAGAGATCTTGTTATGGCATTCAGCTCTGACTCAGACACTGATTTCCTTCCAGAAACATTCTGGCATTCAGCATAACCATACTAATATTCCCAATAAGGAAACCACTGTTAATGATGTTGATGACAAGGAGGTTATCGAAGAGGGCAGATCCAGAGGAGAATAGGGAATATGGTTCTGGGGCAGCTAGGAAGGTTAGAGGGAATGTGCCCCTCTTTATGAAGTTCCCTCCATTAACAATTTGTGACAACAATGTCCAATAGTAGAGCACCTGGTATCAATCTGAGTACAGCTAAATAGTACCTATAGACAGTGTTTTGAATTGCTCTGGTTTCTTGAATTCCCAGGAAAGAAAAAAGATAGATAGCTCTATCTAAACTGAGAAATTTTGGCACTGCAAAGCTTTAGTTCCAACTCTCATTTAAGGCAGAAGATGGAACTCTGAGTTTTCCTCTGGTCAGGCAAGATGTTCCTATTATTGTTGGGGTGAGCTACGTACACCTACTGAGGAGAATGCAGTTCCTCTTAGGAAGGTCCCTCAAGATTAGTGAAAAATGGATTTGGAGTCCGTAGTGAAAGAGGGAGAATGAAAGCCTTCTCTAACACAACCTCCCTACCTAGTTTAGTCTGCTGTCCCCCAGCAATGAGCAAGTAAAAGATCACTAGCCCAAATGGGATTCTTTCCTTACTACGGATAACTATAGAGTTCTTCTTGAGACCACTCCTGTATGCGATCAGTTTTTTTTAGCTACTCTCCCATGCAGTTTCTTCTCTAAGATGTAACGACAAGTCTGCTCTTCAAGCCAGCCTCTCCCCCTGTTCCAAAGGAGGATTACTTTTCCAGGGATTATGCCAATGAATTGTGCAAGTCCTATAAGGCCTATATGGGTTGTCCCTCCAAAAATATTGCTGTACTTTGTGTGTCTTGTATTTCAGGTTGAATGAACAAAAGAATAAAATGCAGTGTCTGTTTCCACTTTCTATGGGTATCCTTCATTCACTGGCAAATAAAACTCCAGGCCCAGGAAAGGGACAGAATAAATATTTTTTTTTTCTTAAGAATTCAAAGCGTAGAAAATTGAGATGAGTTAAGCTTCTCCCAGAGATGGAACATAGTCAGGCCCAGGCCCCTCAACAACTTCTTTCCTGACAGCATCTTGGAGGTGAGTTAATGGCTAAAACAAATACTTTTGTTACTCCTTGGGTGGCTGCACAAACAGAGCAGGAAGCACCAAATTTTCGGGAGTGAAATCTGCTGCTGTGTTGCTTTCTCCATTATAAATACTCTCTCAAGAATTTGGTCAAAGGTATCCACCACATGACAGGAGCCTGATGCCAAAGAGCTACAGTGGAAGGAAAGTGCTTATAATCCTGTGACATTTTTCATTTGAAAAGCACATGAAGGGAGACACCTGAGTCACTCCTCACACCAAAGACATTTCTATGCTTGTCGAAGTCTCTAGCTAGATTTTCCCTACAAAACTGTATGAATTGCTCTGAAAGTGAAAAGACCTCTCAGGTTTGACAAAACGCATTTACCTGAACTATAGAATACAAATTCTAAAGTCAGTACCATTAAATATTAAATTTATGTCTTAATAAAAGTATTATGGACTTCTAGGGTGCCATGTTTTAGTAGTAGTAATAGTATTTAAGTGCTTACTGTATGCTTAGTACATTGATTGATACATAGTAAGCCCTTAACAAGTACCTTAAAAAAACTAACTGCACTAAGATCTGGGAAAGAATACACAGGTGAGAAGTTGACATGGTTCCTGGCCCTCAGTTTGTTCACAACCTAGGAATAAAGTTGTGGGGGGAAGGATTGGTGACAAATAGGAACTCAAGGTTTTCATGCTAATTATTTCACTGTTTCCTCTTTACATCTCTGCATGGTTAAGCAGGAGACCACCGCAAATCTGTGCTAGCTTACTGTGATAGAGGTTTCTTCCAATTGCCTCAGCTGTTTATGAGAAGGAAAGCTTGCTAACTCACCATGTAAATGCTGCACTGGGGCTGGATCAGGAGCAGGTTCATTTTTTTGCAGGCAAGCACAAAGCAGAGGGGTTTAGAAATTGAGCCTGATCTGTCTACCCTTGAGTGTTTATTCCCAAGAGCTCTTTATGTGCTACTGGGGACCATTGTCATTTACTAAGGGTTTGTCTACTTACCATGAATGTCAAGAGGCTGAGCACTTGTCTATTTACCATGAATGTCAGAAGGCTGACATTCATAAAAATGAACAAATACCTCTACCTTCAGTCATGCTGACTGAGAAGATTGCTCCAAGATAGCTAGATCTAACAAAGCAATGTGGGGATATTTTTGAGTCAATTTTTTGGCCTATAATCATAAGGGAGGGGATATGCAGGTGGGAGATCTTAAAGTATTTCTGAATATTGCTCAGGGTAATAATTGTAATATTTGTTAAGAGCTCTGTGTCAGACCCTATACTTAGCACTGGGGTAGATGACAAGAAGATCAAGTAGGACACATTTCCTGTCCCACACAGGACTCTTGTCTAAAGTTCCTCTGTTTTCTCACAGGGTGGGGTTTTAGAGTACCTATGGTCACCCTCAGACAGATAGGGTTAGAATGCAGCATTTCAGGATTCACTCCTCTCTGCACTAGACTCACAGAGATAACCACAGTTCTCTGGGACCTGACATCTCTGGGTACTCTCGATTTTCAAAAAGTCAAAAGAAAGCAAAGTTTTGCCTTGTGGGAGCCTCTTGCTAGCATCTTCCAGTACCCCCTGTGCCAACTGCCAATTAGCTTTGTTTTCATTTGGTTTTCAGTTCAACATGGATGAGAGCCAACTTTTTATTCATTATGTTTCATACTTGATAGCCTGAGCTTAGGTTTGCAGAGCTCTTGGCATTTGGTACAACAGCAAGTCCTGGCTCCTAAGGGAGAAGCCTGCAATTCTCTCCCCCACACCCCCCTCTTTTTAAACATCTATCTCTTCTCTGACAGCTGTGTTTCCTAGAGGGATTTTGTTGGTCAGTCTTCATTTTGTCCAGGCTTATTATGGGAACAGATTGAAAGACCCAACCCTTAGGAGTTTCAGGGTTTATTGCCAATATTCCCCAATGCAGGAAGAGAATAGATGTGACAGCAAGGAAATAGTTACTATGTGGTCATTTAAATAACTTTGGGGACCTGCTCTTTCCTGGAGGGTCCAGGAATGCCACAGTGATATTCCTTTCTCTCTACTGGGACAAGCTACCTTTAGGAGTACACATTTCACTAGCAGCCTGAAGTGTTCTCTAAACAGCATGGATTCTAGGAGATCAATTCAAGGTTAGGGATGCCAAGTATGGGTGTAAGAGACAAGGGATTATAGAATGGGGGTCATTTCATTTAGCTTTTAAAAAGATCAAAATTCATCAGCTGTTCTTAAATTACACTCAATGCTATTTACTGAGCACTTACTGTGCTCAGAACACTATACTAAGTAGAGCTGATAGACATGATTCCTGCTCTTAGCTGGTAGGTGAGGAATTTAAGGCTCCATATGATTATTGCCAAAGTGTAAGTTGCAAAGGACTGACCAGGCCAATGATATTATTATGAACACTTGGATTGATGGTAACGTCTCTGCTGGAAGTTGAAAATTGCAGTGACAGACAGGTTTATACTCTAATTATGCATGACAAAAGGAAAAACAATTTTTAAACCTTTAGAAAGTGAACAGATTTAGTTATTGTTTTGAAATCCAATTATACCAGGGAAGAAGAAATTCATATCAAAATCAAGGTGAACCAATTTTAATGTTCCTATACTGCTAGGTTGTGCTTAATAAGAATAATAATACTATTGATAATAATAATAATAGTATTAAGTGCTTAATATGTGCCAAGCACTGGAATAGTTACAAGATAATCATACCAAGCAGAGTTTCTGGCTCACAGTCTAAGTAGGAGGGAGAACAGTTATTAAATCCCTCTTTTACCAATGAAGAGTCTGAGGCCCAAATCACGGAGACAAGTGATACAGCTTGTATCAGAATCGAGATCACTTAATGGTATTTATTGAGCACTTACACTGTACACAGCACTGTACTAAGTGCTTAGAAGAGTACAATAGAATTGGTGGAAACAATTTTTGCCCTTAAGGACCCTACAATCCAGTGGGGGAGACACACATTAAATGAATCAGACGTAGAAGAAGCAGCAGAGTATAAGACTACATAAGTGCTATGGGATGATGTCAAATGCTTAAGGGGCACAGATCTAAGTACATAGACAACACAGAGGGGAGAGTGGTTAGGGGAAATGAAGCCTTATTGGGAGAACACCCCTTGAAGGAGATGTGAATCTAGGAGAGTACTGAAGGTAGGGAGAGTAGTGATCTGACTGATCTGGCTCATTGTGGATGGGGAATGTCACCGTTTTTTGTTGTGTTGTACTTTCCCAAGCACTTAGTACAGTGATCTGCACACAGTAAGTGCTCAGTAAATACAACTGAATGAATAAAGGGATAAGGTTGGGGGTGAGGGGTCTGTGGCAAGAGAGAAGAGATCAAAGTACAGGGATTAGGTTGGGTTGTAGTGGGAGATAAGGGAGGTTAGGTAAAGAGAAAGGGTTGAATGTGTGACCCATGCTCTTTCCACTAGTTCACACTGCTATCTTTATCACTTCTTCCACATGAAATGAAGACTACTGATGGGGCCATTACTAAGAATATTCAGTGCATCTTGGCTCTCTAAAGCTGTGTCCTGCCTGACCCCATTTTTTTGTTGTTGCCAATGGGATGCAATAGGATTGAACTTACTGAATTTTTCTGTACAGCTCTAATGGAGAATGCCACCAGGGACCTAAACACTAATGTTAGAATTCACTGCTAATCCTCTAGGAATCTCTTCCAAATCAACAGTCATGAGCATCATCAGATGTTCTACAAACAGTCACTTAGGAGTTTTTATTTGTGGTTGTGTCCTAGAAGCACATGTGTAAGATGTTGTGCCAAGATTCTGCAGAATCAATCTAGTACAAGACACAAAAAAAGTAACGTAGATTATCTTGTCCTTGAGAAATCCTACACAAAACCAGTGATCTTTAGCAGCCACTTGGAACTTAATACTGTCACAATTATGGACAACACACCACCCACTGGTGCTCAGAGTGATACAGAAAAAGGAAACAATAAAAAAGGTTAATATTTCCTTTGGAAGATTTTCTGACAAGGTGTGGTGACAGTGTGTCTTCAATCATCGGACCAAGCTGAAGTTTGCTGACATTATAGGCAGGGAATGGGTCTGCTCATTTTTTTGAATTGTATTCTCCCAAACACTTGGGACAGTGCTCTGCACATAATAAGGGCTCAATAAATACCACTGATTAACTGTAATGCTAAAATTGTATGTAGTTGGGAATTCTGAATCTCTCATATGCCTTTTCCGACATCTATCATGGAACAGTTCCATCACTGCAGCCTACATTCCCAAACTCAACATCAAGTAGCAGTATAGAACAATAGAGAACAAGGATCTGGAGTGAAGTCAGTCTAACAGCAAAGGCATCTTCACCTCATATCTTTGCTTGTTGGACATGGGGAAAGAATGACCAAGTAAGATACCCAACATCTGTCAAACGATGAGCTGAAATGGACAGAAAGAGGGTAGTGGAAGGCTCTCTTTTTGAGCAGAAACTTCAAGAGGATAGTAGAATACAGGCAAACCTCCAGGGACCTCCAAAAAATATGATCAGGGGACAGTCTTTATGGGTGCATTGTGTGGTAGGGATTGTTGCTGCCATATCAGTTTTCTCAAGATCACCCACTCCAGTGGTTGTGTCAATATCAGTGTCGCCGTTTTAATATGAAAAATTGTACACAGACAAATATTTTTCTATCTCATAATAGCAAATTTGGTTACTCCTATTTTGAGGTCAATGGTCTGGGAAGTAGAGTGAAGTATGGACTGAAGTGGGGAGAGACAGAAGGCTAGGAGGTCAGCAAGGAGGATTATGCAGTAATCAAGGTGGGATAAGATAAACTTGGATTAATTTGGATTAACATGGATAACTTGGATTAACATGGTAGGAGTTTGAATGGAGAGGAAAGGGTGGATTTCAGTAATACTGTGAAGTTAGAACTAACAGGAATTTGTAACGTGAGATGAGAGATAATTGTGGATAATGCCAAGATTACAGACTTGTGAGACAGTAAGAATTGTAGTGCTGTCTACACTGATGGGGATATCTACAGTGGGAGGACAGAAATTCAGTGGGAAAATGAGTTCTATTTAGTGTATATTAAGTTTGAGGTGTGAGTGGGACACAGTCCCCATTCCCTCTCATTTTATGAAATCTCTCGCTCCGTCCCTTCTCCCCTCCTTAACTTCCATCTTCAACCTCTCACTCTCCACTGGTTCCTTCCCCTCTGGCTTCAAACATGCCCACGTCTCTCCCATCCTAAAAAAGCCCTCTCTTGACCCCACCTCACCTTCTAGTTATCGCCCTATCTCCCTCCTACCATTCCTTTCCAAGTTCCTTGAATGAGTCATCTATATGCGCTGCCTCGAATTCCTCAACGCCAACTCTCTCCTCAACCCCCTCCAATCTGGCTTCTGTCCCCTACATTCCATGGAAACTGGCCTCTCAAAGGTCACCAATGACCTCCTGCTTGCCAAATCCAACGGCTCATACTCTATCCTAATTCTCCTCGACCTCTCAGCTGCCTTCGACACTGTGGACCACCCCCTTCTCCTCAACACGCTATCCAACCTTGGCTTCACAGACTCCGTCCTCTCCTAATTCTCCTCATCTCTCTGGCAGTTCATTATCAGTCTCTTTGGCAGGCTCCTCCTACCCCTCCCATCCCCTTACTGTAGGGGTTCCTCAAGGTTCAGTTCTTGGGCCCCTTCTGTTCTCGATCTGCACTCACTCCCTTGGTGACCTCATATGCTCCCACGGCTTCAACTATCATCTCTACGCTGATGACACCCAAATCTACATCTCTGCCCCTGCTCTCTCTCCCTCCTTCCAGGCTCGCATCTCCTCCTGCCTTCAGGACATCTCCATCTGGATGTCTGCCCACCACCTAAAACTCAACATTTCCAAGACTGAACTCCTTGTCTTCCCTCCCAAACCCTGCCCTCTCTCTGACTTTCCCATCACTGTTGATGGCACTACCATCTTTCCCGTCTCACAAACCCACAAACTTGGTGTCATCCTCGACTCCGCTTTCTCATTCACCCCTCACATCCAAGCCGTCACCAAAACCTGCCAGTCTCAACTCCTCAACATTGCCAAGATCCACCCTTTCCTCTCCATCCAAACCACTACCCTGCTCATTCAAGCTCTCATCCTACCACGTCTGGATTACTGTATCAGCCTCCTCTCTGATCTCCCATCCTCCTGTCTCTCCCCACTTCAATCCATACTTCACGCCGCTGCCTGGATTGTCTTTGTCAAGAAATGCTCTGGGCATGTTACTACCCTCCTCAAAAATATCCAGTGGCTACCAATCAACCTACACATCAGGGAAAAACTCCTCACCCTCGGCTTCAAGGCTCTCCATCACCTCGCCACCTTCTACCTCACCTCCTTTCCATCCTTCTACAGCTCAGCCCACACCCTCCGCTCCTCTGCCACTAATCTCCTCACCGTGTCTCATTCTCACATGTCCCGCCATCGACCCCCAGCCCACGTCATCCCCTGGCCTGGAATGCCCTCCCTCCGCACATCCACCAAGCTAGCTCTCTTCCTTCCTTCAAGGCCCTACTGAGAGCTCACTTCCTTCAGGAGGCCTTCCCAGACTGTGCCCCCTCCTTCCACTCCCCCTCCTCCCCATCCCCCCGCATTACCTCCTTCCCCTCCCCACAGCACCTGTATGCATGTATATACGTTTGTACATATTTATTACTCTATTTTATTTGTACATGTTTATTCTATTTATTTTACTTTGTTAATATGTTTTGTTCTCTGTCTCCCCCTTCTAGACTGTGAGCCCACTGTTGGGTAGGGACCGTCTTTATGTGTTGCTAACTTGTACTTCCCAAGTGCTTAGTACAGTGCTCTACACACAGTCAGTGCTCAATAAATATGATGAATGAATGAATGATGAATGACACCTAGGTAGAGATGTACTGAAGGTAGGTGGAAATGCAAGATTGCAAGATGAGGAGACAGGTAGATGTAGGAAACATTCACAGAGAGATGTTAGTTGAAGCTATGGGAGGGAATGTATTCTCCAAGGAAGTGGGAGTAGATGGAGATTAGAAGGGGACCAGAACTGAGCCTTGAGTGATCTCCACAATTATTGGGTGGGAGGTATAAGAGAAGTCAGAAAAAAAGACTGCGAAACATTAGTCAGAGAGATAGTAGAAGGACCAGGAGAGGACAGTGTCAGTGAAGCCAAGGTCAGGTGATGCTTCCAGGAGAAAGGGGTGGTGCCCAGTGTTAAAGGCAGCTGGAAAGTAGAGGATGGTTAGGATGTAGTAAAAGCCATTGGGAAAGAAGGAGATCATTGGTGACCTTTGAGAGGGCAGTTTCTGAGGAGTAAAGGGGGTGGAAGTCAGCTAGGAAGGAATCAAAGAGAATTGGAGGTAGTTGGTGTGGCAAATCGTTCAAATAGTTGGGAAAGGAGATACTAACTGGAGGGAGCCGTGGAATCATGGGAGGATTTTTTTTAAATAGGGGAAACATGAGCATGTCTTGAATGCAGTGGGGAAGAAGCTATTGGAAAGTGAACAGTTGAATATGGCAGTCAGGGAGGAGAAAAGGGAGGGGGCAATTGCTTTGATAAGGTACCAAGGGATGTGGTTGGAGATATGGGTGGATTTTGAGAGGAAGCAGGAGATCGAGATACTGCTGGGAAAGATGGGAGAGTTGAAGAAGGGGCAGGAAGACTGGAGAGAAGCAGGGGAGATTTTAAGGACATCACACCTGGTTTCATTGTATTAGTAAAATAATAAACGATTAAGCAAGTCCTGTCAAATACGGTTATAGTAATAAATCATATGACTAGTTAGCATCTATTATGTGTAGATAAGTGAGCTGGGTCTAGGGAACATACAACAGAAGTCCCATCCTTAAGAAGCTCATGGTCTAATGGCAACAAATGGGATTGACAGGTAGCTCAAGACTGCCTATCAAAGGTAGGAAGCTCAGTTAAACCCCCCCAAAACTCTGGCAAGAGTGAAGACAAAGTACGGAGCCCAAGACCAAGGCTGGCAGAGAGGAAGGAGAATGTAAAAGTAAACCACCTGAATGACAGGGACTGAAATGAGAGCCTGGGTGAGCCAGTAAAGGAGGAGATTAAATTAAACCCAAGACAATAAATTCCATAAGATTATAAAATTCTTGAAGGCAGGGATTGCATGTTGCCTTGTCTTCTCACAAGCACCTAGAGCAGTCCTCTGCCCATAGTAAGCACTCAAGAAATACCATTTACTGACAGTCAGGGAGAAAACCTGGAAAGAGGAAGATAAGGCTGAGTGAAAATTGCTCACTCCAACTGCAGTTTTCAATTCTGCCCCTAACAGGCAGAAAAAAAAAAATCAATGTGTGATGTGTCATGTAAAGCCATGGCACTTTAAATACTTCGAGTAATCATACATGATTCACAAGAAGGAAAACCACTGCAGTTCTTTTCAGAAAGCATCTTCCTCAAGACTTGCTTCCTCCTCCTCCACCACCAATCTAGTCTTGGCATCCCCATGCGTTCTGTGGATGCTGATATGGACAGAGCTGACTCAACCATTGAAGGCAGTAGTCTTGCAAACAGTCATCACTGAAGCAATTCCTCAAGTGACAAGTTCATCATTAGACAGAAAGCAACTGCCGGTCAAATACCAGTCTTGTCAACCAAATTTGAATTGCAATGGATGTATCCAAGTTGTAATTGTCAGACAGGAAGAAATGTGAGATGCTTTAAATGTAGGCACATTTTAAAGCTTCATGCATATGTAGTATTAAGACATTTCTTACATGCTTATAGGATATAATTGTGTAATGTCATATGGGTACCCTTAAAAATAATACATGCACTATCAGGAACACTTTAAATTTTCTAGGGTATCTCTCTGGGTAACCCAAAACATTTATAAGTTTGAAAAAAAAAATTACCTCAGTCTCTGACTTAAGTAGCAAGGACTATGAATGATGCTTTACATATGGGGAAACTGAGGTACAGAGAAAATCAGATTACCAATATTTCTCTAGCAGAAATAGGGGGAAAAGTTCTTTTTTGTCTGAATTATCCAGACAATTGTCTTAACTCTGTTTACTAGTGGAGAACCTGAGGGAGTAGCCAAAGAAAGTATGTTAAGGAGAGGAAACATAACACATGTCTTTTTGACTTCCCTTCCAGTCCACAAACCACTACTGTTCTGTCTTGGTGGTCCTATCGCCACAGATTAAACTATGATTTTTAACTTCATGTGACAAACATGAGTCTTTTACACATAGGCTAAATGCATGTAATGCCTTTTAGAGGCTACCCACTATTTGAGTATGAAACTGACAAAGCTCCATTCTTTTAGGAATCTGTAGCTGATTTAAGATTAGCTCACAGAGGCTGGTTTATTTAGGATCTTCTGCTTGATGTAATTGTTTTGCTTGAGGGACCTTATCTTGGAGCCTACTTGGGTGCTCACAGCTGTTGGGCTTCCATCCATGGAAGTCAGAAGAGTCAAGGTTTATTTTCCCCTCTCTTCCTTCAGTGAATAATAATAATAATAAAAACATCTCAAAAATGTGGGACCATGTATGCTAGAGGAAAAAAAAAGGAGTCAGCAACAGTATCCAATACTTTTATTTATCGGTCAGAAATGCAGACTCACATTACCATGGTTTGGGAATTAAAATTCTGACACGAGCAATTAAATTCTGGTATTTATATTCCTAGCAATTTCATCTTGTCATTTGTGGTTTTCTTCAAATTACAAAACAATTAAATGAAGAATTTGGCAAAGAAATTGAACCAGATGCAACAGTTTCTTCTTACTTTTTTTAATGGCAGCAAAATAATGTAATTTGAGGGTTCCAGAGACTCAGCTGCAAAGCAGCTGAAGAGGTATCCTGAAGGGAAAAATAAAGTCTTTCACCAAGGAGTGCGATCTAGTACTTTATCTACCATGCAAGGAGTATGATGGAACATTTTTTCTACCATGCCATGTTGAGGAGGAAAACCCTTGATAGCAAGACATCTAGAAGTTTATTGTTTTTCTCTAGACTCGCAAAGCTTAAAAATTAGACCTTTAAATTCACTTGTTTCGTTTAGAGAGGCAGAACACAGATTTTCTTTTGGTGAATTAAGATTAACCACCAAATGTAATGTCTCAGTCCATTAAAATTATTTGGCTTACATTCATAGTAGAACAGTGTATTATGCTGGCATAGATAATTATTTTGAATCCTCTTTCTTGGTGTTATTTTAGTTTGTTTCCTTTCTCCTAAACAAATCAATATATCTTTTCTGATCATACAGTACAAGGTACACCATTTGGGCAAGGTACCGTTTGTCCAATAATATGACAGAGTAAAGTTTCATAAACTTTGGACAAAGTTCCAAAAAGTAAAAGTGTTGCATCACATTTTATTCTAAGAGAAGACTGAGAATTTTCATGTAGTGATTTCCTATGCTAAATTATACTATGAGAAAAGGTTTTCCATCCTCCTCATCTACAATACACTATCAGGCAAGATGGCTATTTGGTGGGGAAAATCCCGTTTACTAAACTCTTTTGATTGTTTGTCAAGCCAGGAGTAATAAAGCATAAAACCAGTGACATTTCTATTGGTTGTCATGACAGGTATGCTGTGGAGTCCACTCATCTCAATGGGCCTGGAGAAAAGACTTTCAGAATTACAGCCTGAGCAATCAGTGGTATTTATTGAGCACTTAATGAGTGTGAAGTATTGTACTAAGTGCTTGGGAAAGTACAATAGAGTTGGTAGACATGATACTTGCTATAACTATTAGCTTATAGTCTAATGGGGAGACAAACATTAAAATAGGTCAGGTATAGGAGAAATGACCACGTTTAAGTATATGTACATAAGTACTGAGGGACTGAGGATAGGGTGCATATCAAGTGCTTAAAAAGGTATAGATAGACAATAGAGAGAGGAGGGTGTGTAGGGGAAACGAGAGCTTAGTCAAGGGAGACCTCTTGGAGATGTGATTTTAATAAGATTTTGAAGTTGGGGAGAGTGATCATCTGTTGCATATGAAGGGGAAGGGAGCTTTCCAGGCCAGAGGTAGGATGTGGGTGAGGGGTCAGTCGTGAGAAAGACAAGATCAAGGTACAGGGAGTAGGTTGGTATTGGAGGAGTGAAGAGAGCATGCTGAGTTGTAATAGATCAGCTCTCTCTCCTACCTGATTGAGAGCCTTAAAGCTCCTTAAAACTGATGGTAAGTAGTTTCTGTTTGATATGGAGGTGGATGGCAACCATTGGAGGTTCTTGGGAAATGGAGAGATATGGACTGAACTTTTTTGTTTGTTTTTGTTTTTAGAAAAATGGTCCAGGCACCAGAGTGAAGTATGGACTGGAGAGGGGAGAGCCAGGAGGCACAGAGGTCAGCAAATAGGCTGATGCAGTAGGCAAGACAGGAATTTGTAAGCGCTAGTATCAGCGTGGTGGCAGTTTCGATGGAGATGAATGGTTGTGAAGAAAGAATGACTGTTGTGAAGAAAGAACCTACAGAATCTCATGACTTTACATGTATGGGTTGAATGAGCAGAGGGTAATTTTGAAGTTATGGGCTTGTGAGACAGGCAGGATGGTACTGTCTACAACGATAGGAAAGTCATGGGAAGGATAGGGTTTGGGTGAAAATGTGAGGACTATTTTAAATAAGTTTGAGGCACTGACAGAACATACAAATAGAGAAGTTCTGAAGGCAGGAAGAAATGAAAAACTGCAGAGAAGGAGAGGAGTCAGGGCTGGAGAAGTATATTTGAGAATCATCTATATACAGTTGAAGTCATGAGAGTGAATGAATTCTCCAAGAGGGTAAGTATAGATGGAGAATAGAAGTGGACCTTGAACTGAACTGGAGCAGCCCCCACAATTAGAGGGTGGGAGGCAGAAAAGGAGTCTGAAAGACTGAGAAGTAATATGGCCTAGTGAAAAGAGCAAGGACCTGGAAATCAGAGGCCCTGTGTTCTAATATCAGCTTCATTTTATAGCTGCAGTGCGATCCTGGACTAGTCACTTAATTTCTCTATGGCTTAGTTCGCTCACCTGCAAAATGGGGATTCAATACCTGTTCTTCTTCCTACTTAATGTTAGCCCCACGTGGGACCTGATAATCCTAATTTCTACCACAGCACCTAGTACAGTGTTTACCATATATGTGTTTAAATACTACAGTTATTATTATTGTTATTAGGATCAGTCAGAGAGATAGGTGGAAAACCAGGAGAGGAGAGTATCAGTGAAGCCAAGGTTAGATAATGTTTCCAGGAGAATGAATCTGAGCAGTGTTCAAGGAGAGAAACCCATTGGTTAGCGTGGAATCATGGCAGCCTGAAATAATAATGGTATTTGTTAAGTGCTTCCTACGTGCCAAGCACTGTTCTAAGTTCTTGGGCGGATACACTCTAATCAGGTTGGACACAGTCCCTCTCCCACATGGGGCTCACAGTCTTAATCCTCATTTTACAAATGAGGTACCTGAGGCACAGAGAAGCTATGTCACTTGCCAAAGGTCACACCACAGATAAGTGCCAGACCCGGGATTAGAATCCAGGTCCTTCTGACTCCCATGCCTGTGCTCTATCCACTAAGCAATGCTGCTTTTCTAGAAGGGAAGGGGACACCCCAACAAGAGTCCAGCAGTAAGGGTTCGAGCATTCAAATATTGTTTTCATTCCCTTAAACAGAGGCTAACACTGGTGCTCAGTTAGCCTTTAGAACAAAGCCAGCACCCTCAGTTGTCAAATGCGATGTGTTTTTCTTGGCATGACCAACTTCAATGTATGTCATTCTCCAAGCAGACATCCACCAAATTAGAAACATTAGGATAGGCAATTTCACTGATGTTTTGGTTTCAACAGTAAAGATCTGCAATTATTTCTCCAAACAAAATGAAAGTGTTTGACAGAGACATTTAAGGACCTTAAAACAACTTCCTTATAGGAAACACATGCTTTAGTCTCCAAATTAAAACTCACCATTATGCTAATAAGAGCGTAAATATCAACTGGGAACTTGCAAGGGAGTTTGTGCTAATTCTTCCAGAAGACAGACAACTGACTTTTGTTTGGTGTTGAACCGGTGCCAAAAGAGCAGAGGCCGGCAAGTGTGCCCTTGGAATGACCTTATTATGCACATCAGGAAACTGTCTTTGTAACTTTTCATGGGACTGTATGAAGTTAAGCAGCAGAATAAATCACTGGTTTGTATTTGTCTCTTCTCACCTAGCCCTTATATTGGATTATACAGTCTTTTAGAGTCTGAGATACATAGAGTTTGAATGGAGTCAGGTGAATGGACCTGATTTACTTCTATGCTCATGCCTTGAGGACACAAATGCCAGGGAATTCTGAGAAGCCTGGTATTTGAAATAAAATAAATGATTATCTTTTCTCCCCTTTCATTTTACAAATCCTCCACAACTTATCCATTAATGGATAGAAATTAGAAGACCTCTCTAATGTGATGCACATACTTGGTAATACTAGTGCAAATACATTGAAATTGCACTTATAAAGCACAGTGATAATGGACTGAAGACAATTTCTCCTTAACCTCTAGACTACAATTAACTGCTTTCAGCAGTAACTGCACCGTGCTTCAATAACATCTCCAGTAAAATTCTTGACATGAATCTACAATTCCAGATTAAGCATGCTGGGTGGGCTAGTCAATGCTAGGGCAGAGGTGGCCCTAGATCTGTGATATCATGATGTCATTGTATCATGAAGGCGCTCATTTCTGATTAAATCAGAGATGTTGACTGTCAGGTCCTACTTCATCCAGTCTCATGTTAGGCACTTGAATCTGTCC
The DNA here is from genome assembly GCF_015852505.1 of Tachyglossus aculeatus. Taxonomy (NCBI): domain Eukaryota; kingdom Metazoa; phylum Chordata; class Mammalia; order Monotremata; family Tachyglossidae; genus Tachyglossus; species Tachyglossus aculeatus. Next base: position 31,839,251 of record NC_052101.1, read on the forward strand.
CAGAGCAAGGCCATACCTCATCCCCAGAGGGGCACTGGTTCTGGACTGAACTTTCTTGGGGACAGGCACCTAGTAGATGTGGCCAGAGCAGTCTGTGTCAGTGGATGCAACCTGGAAGCAGAGGTCAGCTGAGAATCTGAGCTGTTATTGCTTTGGATATTGCCCCAGCCTCAGTGAGGCTCCTTGGACACACCTGATATTGGAGTGTGCTGCCCACCTATAAGGGAATTGAGCCTAGACAGGGACAAGTTTTGGGTGTACAGGAGCCAGTTTCAGCTTCATTCTAGGGTCAGGAGGAGGAACTGTACTTCCTCACCAATCCTGGGCAGCGAGGGAGACCACCAGGCCCCAAAGTGACTCAGTCCCTCCTCTTACATGCAACTGTGCATTGTTCACCAGGAGCCCATCTCACCATCCCTCCTTCCTATGGCCCCAGGTTGGGGTGAATATGGGAAAGGGCAGAGAGAAAATGGTTGTGTCAAAAAATTAAAGAATAAATAAATAAAATAATAATAATAATAATAATGGCACTTATTAAGCACTTACTAGATGCAAAGAACTCTTCTAAGCCCTGGGGAGGTTACAAAGTGATCAGGTTGTCCCACGGGGGGCTTACAGTCCCCATTTTACAGATGAGGTAACTGAGGCCCAGAGAAGTGAAGTGACTTGCCCAAAGTCACACAGCTGACAAGTGGCAGAGCTGAGATTTGAACCCATGACCTCTGACTCCAAAGCCCATGCTCGTTCCACTGAGCCAGATTAAATGAATCTAACCAGATTTCTTCTAGTTAGGGTAAGCAAATCTTGGAGGCCTCAAACCAGGACAATATCCCTTTAAAAGTCCAGGCCTGAAAATCAGAGATACAACATTGTTTTCCAGCAGCCAATATGATTTAACCAAAAGAGCAAATGCCCACCAATCCCTCATCTCCTGGTCAGCATTGGTAGAATGTCATCAACACTCATGATTATAGTTAGATAATATGGATTTATTTCACTTTTGAAAGAGGCTTCCCAAGAGAAAGGGGGCAGGGAATATGTTTTGTCACCTTTGGGCTAAATCTATTGTATCTTCCCTAAAAGCAATCATCTATAGACATTAAAATGGCATGTGCTGGGCATTGCATAACTTTTGTTTTAATCTGTTTGCATTGCCAATTCAGTTCCTAGATTACATTCATTCTTCTCTGCAAACCTTCCATTGCAAAGCCCATATTTTCCTAAGAAATGACATTTGATTTCATGAACATCATGTTCAACTGTACCAAAGGACAAAGTCAAGAACAGTTGGAGTTTAGTAATGTAATTCTAGCCTTTTAGGAAAAATGAGGAATACCAGAGGCTTTGCTATATTGTATATCTTTCACACAATTTTTAAGAGTTAATTGTTCCCACCTATATCTTTCCCATCTCAGGTTTGGGACCAAAAAGAGGGAAAAAAAAATCATAGCAACATGTTTTCTATTAAAAATATTTTTTTTTTCCAGAGAGCTTCCTGTTAAAAATTTCTATTGAAAAGAAACATCACTAAATCCAGGAGTAATTGAACATGTACAAATAGAACAACAACATACTTCTAAAATTAGTTCTCTTCAATGAGTTACATTTACTAAGTGCTTACTGTGTGCAGAGCACCAAATACTTGCTATAATATCTCTCTCCTAATGGTAATTTGTCTGCCTGTTTCCCTCTTTAAAATGTAAGCCCCTGGAGGACAGGGATCATCTGTTTTGTACTTAGTGCAATGTTTTGCATTCAGTAGCCACCAATTCAGTAGTCATTAAGCCATAGTATATTACAAAGATTTTTTATGATGCTTGAACTGAAACTCTCAGAGGCACAGAAGCATGTTCTGATCTGTTTTCCAATTCCTCGCGGCATCCTTAAGAATGGAGCCATAGAACTGGCCTTGCCCTCTACACCTGCTGATGTTGTAATAATGATAATAATGACGATGATGATAATAATAGTGGTATAAGCACTTACTATTTGCCAATCATCATATTAGATGCAATTCATATTGGACACAATTGGGAGGAAGAACAGGTATTAAAATCCCCATTTTACAGATTAGGAAACAGGAGCAGAGTGAAACCCAAGGTTTCACGGCTGGCCACCGGTGAAACTGTAATTAAAACCCAGGTCCTTTGACTCCTAGGCCCTTGTTTTTTCCATAAGCCAGGTTACATGTGGTGGTGGTGATCCCCACTTTCAACTCCGACTCAACTGACCACATCAGCATTGAACAGCCTAAGAATCTTGATGAAATTCCCAGAGCAGTTGAATTTCTGGTGGGCAGCATGTCTTGACATTCCACAATTGCTCATACATGTTTGGTTGTGGATTTAATCCAAGTAGCTGCAGTTCTTCCTTTTTAAAAAATCTGAACCATTTTAATCAAGTCAGCCTTCATGGGGTCCCTTTGTCTTAATCGGTCTTGAAAGCTACCTGATAGTCTCTTGGAGAAGTACCTGTTCAAGGTGTTACTTGTAGCTGGGTTTCTTATTCTATTAGAACGGCTGCAGTGTTGTCTCAGCACCTGGTTCGTTTCTCTAGTCCTCATACTTCAGTAGTTACTCTTCATGCAGGTATGTAGGACACTTTTTGAACCAATGGTCACATTCATACCTTGAGTTTGGAGCATACATATTGCTTGTCGGTCCAACACTCAGCCCGCATACAGCTACAGTGGTCTACCTATACATCTTTCAAGTCCTCTGATGGATGGTAATGGAACCTATTAGATACGTTTTTTAGTCTTTGGGAGCAGCCATGATGACATGGAACTAAAATGCCTCACCATGAGACAGGCATTCAGTGATTTTTCAGAGGAAACAAGATACCTCATTCAATATCAGATCCAATTCAAGCATTTGTGAAAATCTTATATTAGTGGTGTAATAAGCCTACCTATATAATTAATAAAAAGGAAATTTTAATTAAATGAAAAAAGAGTATCACATTAGTCCCTAACATATGCTACTCATAAATCTAGGATCCATTTTGTGACAAGTGACAGATGCTTATTTATGACATCAATTTAAATTTCACTTTGCCATTACGTAAAAATAGCAGTACCCCATGCCATGTAAGATGATGAGATTGATCCACGTGCTGAATTATTCATTGCACTTCAGTTGTTGACTTCACATCAGATGTCTCCCACTGTACATTGCATAAATTATAATGGATCATTTTGCCACAGCCACTCAAAGTATATCAGATGTTTGTTACATCAATTTACTTGTACACCATAGAATTTCTGGTGCTTTGTCAATGATGTCCAAAGTGATAATATGTATCAACTGTTGAAGGGAAGAGCCCTGGAGAGGTGAACAAGGAACATTTTGGAGGAGAAACTATCTGTGGACTAGACAGCCTTCCCAACAAAACAGCAATCTGCTTCATCAAATACACTTTGCAATTTTGAAGTTTACTTGTGCTGCTGTCAATGGCAAAGTAATAATGATGGAAAAAGACCAAATATGCTAGGCAAGTTCTCACTGACTATTCTAAAGTGCATTCACGCAATCATGATGCCATGTTACTTTCTGACCTCTCAAGCCCAAATTCATCACTGACACATTCAAAATGCATGATTGATATCTGGGGCTTTGTCCAAAAGGAACCTCTATTTTAGGGGAATCAGATGAACTTTTATTCCAGATTGTCCCAACCAGTTTTTCTGGAAGAGAGTGCATGAATGATTACATGGGGAAATGGGTATATGGTGTTTAGGCATTTTAGAAAATTGGAACAAAAAATAAATACAAGTGTTTCAACAACACAATCTCCAGTCTCCACACCTGATTTTCAGGTAACAATGGACAGAAAGAAATTGAGTCCCATATTCTTAGAGATAAAACCTGGCAAAGTGCTTCTGAGACTCTGTCCATTTATCAATGTGTGATCCCAATTTCCTCCCTTGTTATCTGGCCACTAGCCTTTCTTTTGCCCTAAAGAATCAAGTAATGGGTCTTCTACATTTACAAATCTAAATCTTCATAAAAAAGAAAATCAATCCTTGCTTTAGGCAAGTGATCTATCAGTAATATATATTGAACACTTCTTGGGAGCATAGCACTGTACTAAGCACTTATGAGAGTAAATGTGAGTAAGAGATGGCGACTCTGGCCTCATGGAATTTACAATCTCATTTATATTTTGATGATAGCTTAAATATAGGGTACTCTTTCCTCCTCCAGTGTGTTTCCACATGATCTGGAAGGCAGGGTAGGGTAAATATTACACTCATTAAAAAAAAGCCTGAAATTGAAGAAAGTTTGCTCAAGATTACAAATAAGGTTAGTAGCACAGCTAAACTGCAATGCTGCTCTACTGCCTCTCAATTTCAGAAAGTGAGACAGGTCTCAGGTAGCAAAATAGATTTGTGAATCATCTAAATGGAAGTGGGAATTGAAGCTGTGGGGAAAAAAAAACTGCCAAGGGAATGGGTGTAGATTGAAAGCTTGAGGAACACCCACAGTTAGGGCATGGAAGGAAGAGGAGGAACTGGGGAAAGACAAAAGGGGTGGCCTGAAAGTAAAAGGAAAACACGTATAGGACACGTATAGGACAGGGTCAGAAAAATTGACATTAGAAAGTATTTCCAGGAGAAGGCAGTGATTCAGTGTCAAGAGGAAGCTGAAAGTTCAAGGAGGGCTAGAGTAAAGATCATTATTTTAGATTTGGCAAGAATGACATCACTGGTAACTTTGGAGAAAGCTGTCTTAGGGAAGTGAAGGGGGAATCAGAAGGAGTTCGATGAGAAGAAATGCAGGCAGTCAGGTAGAGGACCTTCAAGGAGCTTGGAGAGGAATGGGAAGAGAGCTGGATGGTACACAGTGGAGTTGGCAGAGTTTTTATTTGATAGGGGAGACAAGGGTGGAGGTGAAGGTATTGTCTCCTACTTGTTTTCACTCTTCACACACTGTCAGCTTGCACTCCATTTCATTCTAGCTAATATAATTGTGCCTTGTTTTCACCTTTCCTACCACTGATCTTGCTCATGTTCTTCCTGGAACTTCCTCTCCTTCTCATCACTCATTCATTCATTCAATCGTATTCATTGAGCATTTACTGTGTGCAAAGCACTGTACTGTTTCCTTGGGAGAGTACAATATAACAACACATCCCTGCCCACAATTAGCTCACAGTCTAGAGGGGGAGACAGATATTAATGTAGATGAAATGAATAAATTACAGATTTATACATGTGCTGTGGGGATAGGAGGGAGAATGAATGAAGGAGCAAGTAAGAGTAGTGCAGAATGGTATGGGGGCTTAGTCAGGGAAGGCTTCTTGGAGGAGATGTGCCTTCAGTAAGGCTTTGAAGTGTTTTCTAGACTTTGAGCCCGCTGTTGGGTAGGGACCGTCTCTATATGTTGCCAACTTGTACTTCCCATGTGCTTAGTACAGCATAGTAAACATTCAATAAATACAATTGAATGAATAGACTGTGAGCCTGTTGTTGGGTAGGGACCATCTCTATATGTTGCCAACTTGTACTTCCCAAGCACTTAGTACAGTCCTCTGCACACAGTAAGGGCTCAATAAATATGATTGAATGAATGAATGAATGAATGAAGTGGGGGAGAGCATTTACCTGTCTGATAAAAGGAGGGAGGAGTTTCAGGCCAGAGGCAAGATGTGGGCAAGTGGTAAGCGGTTAGATAGATGGGACTGAGGTACAGTGAGAAGGGTAGCATTAAAGGAATGAAGTGTGTGGGCTGGATCGTGGTATGAATAGTGAGGTGAGATAGGAGGGGGCAAGGTGAATAAGTGTTTTAAAGCCAATGGTGAGGAGTTTTTGTTTGACATGGAGGTAGATGGGTAACCACAGGAGTTTCTTGAGGAGTGGGGAAACATTGGTCTGAACATTTTTGATGGAAAATAATTCAAGCAGAAGAATGGACTGAGAGCTCACCTCCTCCAAAAGGCCTTCCCAGACTGAGCCCCCTTTTTCCTCTCCTTCTCCCCATCCTTCCCGCCCTACCTCCTTCCCCTCCCCACAGCACCAGTATTTGTTTGTACAGATTTATTACTCTATTTTACTTGTACATACTTTTCTATTTTGTTAATGATGTGCATTTAGCTTTAATTCTATTTATTCTGACGACTTGACACCTGTCCACATGTTTTGTTTTGTTGTTTGTCTCCCCCTTCTAGACTGTGAGCCCATTGTTGGGTAGGGACCGTCTCTATATGTTGCCAACGTGTACTTCCCAAGCGCTTAGTACAGTGCTCTGCACAGTAAGCGCTCACTAAATATGATTGAATGGATGAATGAATGAGTTGGGAGAGGTAAGAGGCAGGGAGGTCAGCAAGGAGACAAACAATAGATAAGTACTTGCATTACTGTGGGAGCAGTTCGGATGGAGAGGAAGAGGCAGATTTTTGTGATGCTGTGAAGGTAGAACTGACAGATTTTAGTGACAGCTTGAATGCGTGAGTGGAACGAGAGAGAAGAGTCAAGGATAATGCCAAGGTTATGGGCTTGTGAGACAGGAAGGATGGTGGTGCTGTCAACAGTGATGGAAAAATGAGTGGGAGGATAGGGTTTGGGTGGGACAATAAGAAGTTCAGTTTTAGCCATATTAAGTTTGAGATGATGAAAGGATATCCAAGTAGAGATGTCTTGAAGGCAAGGAGGAAATGCAAGACTGCAGAGAGGTAGAGAGCAGTGTGGCTCAGTGGGAAGAGCACGGGCTTTGGAGTCAGAGGTCATGGGTTCGAATCCCGGCTCCGCCACATGTCTGCTGTGTGACCTTGGGCAAGTCACTTCACTTCTCTGAGCCTCAGTGACCTCATCTGTAAAATGGGGATGAAGACTGTGAGCCCCATGTGGGACAACCTGATCACCTTGTATCCCCCCAGCGCTTAGAACAGTGCTTTGCACATAGTAAGCGCTCAATAAATACGACTGAATGAATAGAGAGATCTGGGCTGGAGATGTAGATTTGGGTGTCATCAGCATAGAGGCGATAGTTGAAGCCTTGTGAGCAAATTAGTTTTCCAAGGAAGTGGGAGTAGATGGGGAAAAGAAGCGTACCCAGAACTGAACCTTGAGGGACCCCCCACAACTAGGGGATGGGATGCAGAGGAGGAGCCCGTGAAAGAGACTGAGAATGAGCAGCCAGAAAGATAGGAAGAAAACCAGGAGAGAAAAATGTTTGTGAAGCCAAAGTTGGATAAAGTTTGGACAAATCACTGTTCTCTAAAATGAAAGCCCTTCTGAAATCACATCTCCTTTATAGTGGGCACTTCCTGATTAGTCTCCTTTTCCCATTCTATATGCTTCTCCACCCCCACCTGTCACTTCCACATACCTAAGCATCTGTACATTCACACCCCAGTAGCACTTCTATAAACATCTTCACATTCTCCTGCTTCCTTACTTGTCCTTCATTTTAGCATCTGTCTTAGGACTAGATTGTACATTCCTTGAGGGTAGGAAATTATTCGTACTAATCCTCTCAGTGTTCTCTTAAGAACTTAGTGCAGTGTGCGACACACAATAAGCACTCAATAAATACTACAGATCAATTCAGATCAATTCATCTTTGCCCTTGATCCTCCTACATTTTGAAAGAGTGGCTAAGTGCTTCAGATCATATTAGTTTGTCGATGTTTGGAATCTCCAAATGGAAAAAAGAGACATACTCTATTCACGGCACTAAATCATGGATCAATGTAAAATTTTAATTATCCCTTTAATTCACCAGGTTACACAGCATGACTAGATGACAACAGTTGATAAAGACAAAAAAGGACTGTTGACATCAGCAAGTTCAATCTGCCCACTCAGGCCAGGAGCCAGTCTCTGGATAAAAGGTTGGGGAAGAGGCCTCTCTGCATCCCTGTGAGGACCCAACATTGGGTTTGCTAAGCATATGTTGTGGTTGAGGCTTTGGGGTTGCTGATTTCTGTTGAAAACATTCTGAATTATTCTAACAATTTCACTGCCTGTTGTTTTCCTCTTTCTGTTTTGTGTTTCCACACAGAGATGATTAGTACTAACACTAATCAGCAAACTGGTAAGAAAAACAATGCCAAAACCAGCTCTGCCAAAAGTGTGCTAATAGGGCACAGAGCTCTGATTTCAATTAAACCTTGGACTTGAGTGGGGGTTGTGGGGTGGGGAAGAGGGATAGAAAGGAGCAGCAGGGAAATGATCTTTTGGCATTTTAAACAACACCGATTTCTTTGTTTCTATAGCTATAAAATCCACGGTCATAGAAGTTTGCATTCCTTTATTTTTTCCATATGTAGATATGTAATATTAGTTGGATCTTTCAGAAGGCAACTAGATTTAAGTCTAGCTTAGGTTCCCTATCTACAATTGTCTTGTAAATAATGTTCTTGCACTGGTAGCTGAAGAATACACACAGCTGGCATAGAGTTTCCAGATATGCTTAATTACCTTCCAGGTGTCAGGACAAGAAACTCTGCCTACTTAGTAAACTCTTTCTAGGTTCACTATCTCCATCCAGAGTATTTCAGTTTAGGTCTTTTTTCCTCTTTCAATTGGCAACCTTGCTCTTTTATTTTCAACATGACAAATATGCCAAAGAATATATTTTTCAATTCCACAAACCCTTTTAATCCAGAATCCATACCCACATGCACACGTTCAAGTTCTGCTCTTGGACTTAGCACTGAAGCCTCAAAAGCATCAAGAGGACCTGTAGTTGTGTTTTTGCTATACACATCTGCCCTATCATCACACATCACTCCTGGAAGAATACCATAGTTTCCACCACCTTAACTGACAGCCAGGCCCGAAGTGAGATGCAGCAGCTGTTATGAGAGCTCACAGCTATCAGGCCTAGCTCCACAGTTTTGGCTGGAAGTGAACAGTGTTTTCTTTTTAGTATCCAGAACCATTACATTGGGCACAGGATTCAGGAAATAGCGCTTAGGGTACTCCTTACCCTATACCAGGCAGACAGAGCCAATATTATCGTTAAACCTACTTTATAGATGATAAAGAAGTGGATGAAATTACTTCCCAAAGCAAACACTTGTATATTTAGGTAGTAGTTAGAGAACTGGTAGCAACTCAAAAATTTTCCCTGTGGAAGGCATCTGTTATTGCTGAGGATAGCCAGTCAGAAAATAGAACATGCTTATGTTGAGTTATTTCAATAGCAATAGGTCAAATGCCTGTTTTTATTCTATTTCAACTAACAGTTAAATCACAACTTAAATAGTTTAAAATAGAATGTGTCTTCCTGAACCTCTTTTCACTCACTCCCTTGGTGACCTCATTCGCTCCCACGGCTTCAACTATCATCTCTGTGCTGATGACACCCAAATCTACATCTCTGCCCCTGCTCTCTCTCCCTCCTTCCAGGCTCGCATCTCCTCCTGCCTTCAGGACATCTCCATCTGGATGTCTGCCCGCCACCTAAAACTCAACATGTCCAAGACTGAACTCCTTGTCTTGCCTCCCAAACCCTGACCTCCCCCTGACTTTCCCATCACTGTTGATGGCACTACCATCCTTCCCGTCTCACAAGCCCGCAACCTTGGGGTCATCCTCGACTCTGCTCTCTCGTTCACCCCTCACATCCAAGCTGTCACCAAAACCTGCCAGTCTCAGCTCCACAACATTGCCAAGATCTGCCCTTTCCTCTCCATCCAAACTGCTACGCTGCTCGTTCAAGCTCTCATCCTATCCCATCTGGATTACTGTATCAGCCTCCTCTCTGATCTCCCATCCTCCTGTCTCTCCCCACTTCAATCCATACTTCACGCCGCTGCCCAGATTGTCTTTGTCCAGAAACACTCTGGGCATGTTACTCCCCTCCTCAAAAATCTCCAGTGGCTACCAATCAACCTACGCATCAGGCAGAAACTTCTCACCCTCGGCTTCAAGGCTGTCCATCACCTTGCCCCCTCCTACCTCACCTCCCTTCTCTCATTCTATAGCCCGCCTGCACCGTCCGCTCCTCTGCCGCTAATCTCCTCACCGTGCCTCGTTCTCGCCTGTCCTGCCATCGACCCCCAGCCCACGTCATCCCCCTGGCCTGGAATGCCCTCCCTTCCCACATCTGCCAAGCTAGTTCTCTTCCTCCCTTCAAGGCCCTACTGAGAGCTCACCTCCTCCAGGAGGCCTTCCCAGACTGATCCCCCTCCTTCCTCCCCCCCATCTCCCCCCTCCATCCCCCCCGCCTTACCTCCTTCTCTTCCCCACAGCACCTGTATATATGTATGTTTGTATGTATTTATTAATCTATTTATTTTACTTGTACATATTTATTCTATTTATTTTATTCTGTTAATATGTTTTGTTTTGTTCTTTGTCTCCCCCTTCTAGACTGTGATCCCACTGTTGGGTAGGGACCGTCTCTATACGTTGCCAACTTGTACTTCCCAAGAGCTTAGTACAGTGCTCTGCACACAGTAAGTGCTCAATAAATACGATTGAATGAATGAATGAAATTCACTTGAGTTTGCAAGAATTGTTTCCAAACACACACCTGCCAGTTCCATTGTATCTTACCAACCAGGAGTCACTGGTTTTGGTATGAACTTTAGCTAAAAGAAATAATAAAAAAAATTTCCCTGAATGTCCAAAAATGCCATTACTCCATCATTCAACTTTTTCATGATGCTTAACACTCTTAATTGGTACTGTGAAAATAGAATGTTAATCAGAAGAAGCACTAAATGAAACATTGCTTGCCATAGAGAGCAATAAGGTGCATCTAAATCACCCAGAATTGGCCAAGGCAACATAAAATAGATCCTAAAACAGTGATTTAAAAAGCACAATAGTTATACAATCAAATAGTAATGTACATATATGCTAACAATAAAAGGGTAACTTTGTTACTGGATAGATGAAAACACTCAATTCCCAAAATGTTATTTCACATCTTGGTCAGTAAAAAGCCACGCACCCAGACTAAGATCTGACATTATTTAGGAATATATAATTCAAAGTATCTAATGCTAAATTGAAATAGACTTTAACTATTCAAATCAAAAAAACTTCAAAAGGAGGGAAAGAGAAGTGTTTAAACCAAGTAAACTTGCATCTCTCACATTTACCCTACAAAAGTCCCAGCATTAAAATTCAAGTGTGGAAAAAGTGCTACAAGAACATTATAACAAGGGATCCCTGTCCTCATTTCAACAACCAGAAAATCTGCCCTATCCTAGCTCCAAATTTTACATTAAATTTCAAAGTTCTCTCAACATGAAGAAAGCTTGCTAGTAAATGCTACTTTTCAACTCTTATCCCTTGTGATCATATCTCTTGGAGACTGCTCTGAGGTGATAAATTTTTTGGATTAAAAAGGGTATGGGTCTCAAAAACAGAACCACATGTAGAAAACTCTGTTACGTGCAAAACATGATAGATGAGATTCCAGGTAACCTATGCAAGAAGAGAAGAGATACCTTCAGAAACCCTAGTCTCTGCCAGCTGCTAGACCATTAGCATGTGTTTTCACTGGCTCTCTGAGTATCCACAGGGAGTGTCCTTTTGAATGAAAATGTCTTCAATCAATCAACAATATTTATTGAGCACTTACTATGTGCAGAGCACTGTATTCGTTGTTTGGGAAAATACAACAGATTTGGTAGACAGTTCCTGCTCTCCAGGACTTTAACCCTCACTGGGAGACCGACATTAAAATACATTACAGAAAAGGACTTGTACCTAAGTTCTGTGGGTCTCGGGTATCGAAAGGCTTAAGGCTGATTTGGGGCTGCGTTGGGAGATTATCAGTGTGTTTAAGAGGTACATATTCAAGTGCATAGGTGACGCAGAAGGGAGGCAAAAATAGGTGGAGGAAGGATGGGATAGTGAGAAAAGGTCTCTTGGATTTCAGTAAGACTTCATTAAGAAGAGAGCCAAGAGAAATTATAGGAGAGAAACTAAGCCCATCTTTATTCTGCAGATGCTGACATGCAAAGTATATAGCCATCCAGCCCAGTCGCCACAAATAGTTACCCAGCAGAGTCGGGCCAGGAGCAATACTCTAATCAGCCTGGGCTTTGTCCTTGCCCTTGTCCACTGGAGCCTCGTGCTGGTTAAACTTGTGGCAGCAATTGAAGAGACTTCTGCTCCAAATGACAGAGTTTTCTCATGAAGAAGGAAGGTGGAACTGGCTTGAACTCGACTCTGACATAAAGACTCTGAATGGCCATTACTTGGAGATAGGGACTGTGAAGGAGGTGGGGTGAAGGCAGCATTGCCTGGCCCCTGCCATGTCTTTGGTCACTAGCAGCTATAGCCTGGCCTCTCAATCAATGGTATTTAAGTGCTTTCTGTGTGCAGGGCTCTGTATTAAGCACTTGGGAGAGTACAGTACACTAGATCTGGTACACATGTCCCCAGCTCATGAGTAGTTTAGAGTCTAGAGGGGGAGACAGACATCAGTCAGTCACTCATATTAACTGAACACTTACTGTGCGCAGAACACAGCACTAAGCTCTTGGGAGAGTGTACTATAATAAGACAGACACATTCCCTGTACACAACAAAGCTACATGTAAAAAGTTATGGATACATACATAAATGCTGGGGGTGAATGATGATGATGGTGGTATATGTTAAGTGCTAGGCACTGTACTAAGCACTGGCGTGGACACAAGGAAATCTAGCTGAACACAGTCCCTGGCCCATGTGGGGCTCACAGTCTCAATCCCCATATTACAGATAGAGTAACAGGCACAGAGATGTGAAGTGACTTGCCCAAGGTCACATAGCAGACAAGTGGTGGAGCTGGAATTAGAACCCAGATCTGTGCTCTATCCACTATACCATGCTGCTTCTCAGATACAACAGATCTAAGTGTATAGGTGATGCAGAGGGAAGAGAAAATGACATTCTCTGTACCCTGCTGCACCCCATTTCCACTGCCCTCCATCTCTCTAAAAACCTGCTCCCTCTGGGGCGGCAGAAGCTGGAAGCCACCTCCCTGCTTCCTGGAGATTTTTTTTCCCCAATTACTTTCAGCAATGATGCATCCCCACCCCCACCCCCACCCAGCACAGAGTTATAGACCAAACTAATCTCTTACAGTGTTATTGTTAGTAATCAGTTAGCACCTCAATACTGCCTTCCTGAAAAGTCAATAACATGCTTGGTGAATTAAAAGCCTCTTTCATAAGACATACAAGCCGTACAGTCTATTTCCCAGAAAGTTCCAAGACTTTCACAATAATATGATAGAAAATTGTCCACATCCAAGAACAGTTAAAGAGAAACAAAAACAAAAAACATAACCTTGTTTAATTTAGGTGTGAAATGGACACACACACACACACACACACACACACACACACACACACACACACACTTCCAAAAGATTAGATTCTCTCTAGCAAGGCACCTAAGGACATTTCATTCTCTCTCACTATCATCAATCATCACCATCTTGGGGTCATAATGAGAGGTAACCAAGCAGTACATGTATTCCCAACCCAGCAAATGTCCGGGGACAAAAGCTGAATCAGGGATTGTGAACTTCAGGCTTTAAGTGCCTTTCTGTGAGGAGCAAACCTTTTAGATCAATATATTTTACAGTTATACAGAAAACCAATGTTTAGTTTTAACAAGCATGGAGGTGGGGCAGGAAATTCCCTATTACTAAAATATCACCCTAACTCTAGAAATAATCCAAATTTATAACAAAAAATTGCAATATCATACAAACCAGACACAAAAGGAATAAACAGATTAAGCAATTCTTGCTCTCTGACTACAGTGCATGTGAGATTTCTTCTGAAATTCGCTCATCCCTTTGTTGGGGAGAACATTTCCAATAGGTTTTATAACTGTAAAACTATTCCTAATAGAAAACAAGGATACTCCACCTCAATTTCTCACCCTTCCCTCCTGCTAAATTCCACCTTACCTGGGAAATCTAAGTTAAGGTAGGGATTGATGACATGTTCCCATATCCCAAACTTAATCATCTCACTTTTTCTTGCATTTAGGAGCTTCACTATGTAAGTTTATACATAGGACAAAAAAATGGTCTATACCTTTCAGGCCCCACAAACAACCCTCAAATTTAAATGAACAAAGAACACCCACAACACCGAGATCTAACATACCCTCACTTTTCCACCTCAGGAATCAGTCCCACAGGGAGGCAGAAGATGGAGTTATTGGCACATGTAAGATGTTGAGCAAAACTGATATAGACACACCCTAAATTGGGATATTTTAATTCAACAACTACAATAGTATCTGAATGGCTATGGGGGTAATGGGGTATAACACTGTATTGGGTGCTCAGGAAGCATATACTGGAAGTAAAACACATGGCCTCCAACTTGAAAAATTTGAAGCAAAGCAAATGAATAAGGCCACTGATCTGGTAATATTTTGTCCTAGATTATTGTCCAACTCTGTTTTATAGAATTCTCAGAAGTGATCAGTGCAGTGGTCTACACACAGTAGGCACTCAAATACCTTTGATGTTTAAGTACTCTGCTAATGCTTAGATTTTAAATTTTGAGCTCCATTTCAAGGCACATCCTAAAACGAATTGCCTCAAAAGCCTTCTGATTCTCTCCACACCAAGCAACTGACCTTTGGTTTCAAAGTTCTCACCAATGGCCTCTTTTTACTTTTCCATATTCTTATCTTGGCTTGCACTCTTCACTCCTCTCAAGCTAATTTCATAACTGTAATCCCCTCTTTTACTGCTCATCTCATTGCACAAGCCCTCCCCATTGTGCAGAACTCCTGTAAACCTGCCAAACCATATCATTTCCTACCTTCAAAGCCTTCCTAAAAACCACCTCTCCAGGAAGCATTTACCAACTAATCCCCACTTTACTTCAGCCACCACTAGCACTCATGTGTATAACTGTTTATTCTTTTCTGTGAGTTGGAGTTTTCTTTTCTTCCTCATTTGCATGCCCTTATTAGAGTGTAAGCACCTTATGGACAGAGACAGTCTTCTAGTTTGCTTCCATGTGGCTAGTCCAGTGCTCTTCATCCAGTAAATGCTCATTGAATACTTAGGATGAATTATACTTTCAAGACCTTCTTTAGTGATCTTGCACTTTAAACACAAATTATAGCCCTTGGGACAACTTACACACACACACACACACACACACACACACACACACACACTATTGAGTGTGAAGATTTTCAACCTTGGCACATTAACAAAGAAATGATTTTTTTGGACTGACTGTACTCTCTTACCTTGCTTATTGCCTGAAGCCAGTTTTGCTCTCAGATCACATTGTGCCTGTGATGGAGCTGGGCTGAGAATTCATAATTAATGTTCATACTATCACATCCCACTCGTGCTATGTTGGATTTCTCCATGGAACATAGGGGTTTTGATTCTTCGAGGATGACCTTCAGAGAGCCTATTTTGTCCAAGGATTTACTATAGGAATCCCATTAATTCCAGCATCATTGCAACTATCTCAGATAATACTTTAAACAACAAAAATAAGACAGATGTATTCTGATAAGATTATTTATTTTATGGAGTCATTTTAGCAGGTTGCAGATGAACAGCTCCTTCTATTCAATTCTCCCCTTCTGTCTTTCCACAGGACTCCATTGCTTCTGGGGTTTTATTTTAAGCAGTTTTTATAATCTCAGTCATAAAATGGTATGACATTTGAAAGTCAGAAATACTTTAATATTTTAAGTTTCTATTTTTTCCAAAGATATTGGAGAATGTTGCTGGAGAGGGGAACCATATAATAGTGTTGCATTTATTGAGCACCCATTTGGAGCAGTGAAACTGTATTAGCCCTTGGAAAGTGGAGAATAAAGAGATAGACTTTATCCTGTATTTACAAGCTTGAACTAGAACAAAGCTTCTTTATGTAGATGAGAGGGTGTGGGATTATATTTTGTATTTATTAATTATTGATTGAACACTCTAGAAAAGCACAAACATAGCTTCAAGGATGGCCATTTTGTAATGGGGGAAAAAAGCTAAGTAACTAGGAAAGTAAGATGTTTCCAGACTCTTGGTTCTCATGCCCTAATCAGATCTTGGCAATAAGTTCCCATTTACATTATACTTTATTCATCTAAGTGATTAGTATCTACCCCAGTGTTTAGTACAGTTCTTGGATCATAGTAAATAATTAATACCAAGTTATTACTCCATATACCAGATGTAGCTACCATTCTTCAAACTCCAGAAATTCTTCTTCAAGGGCAGTTGACTACTCTCAAGAAACAAAAGCTTTATCAGTTACCAAAATCAAAATGGTCTGTTAAATGTATTCAAAACAAGAACTCCTTCATTGACCAAAACACACTGATATTCAATATTGATACAACAATATCAGCCTAAAACTTCCATAGCTATGTACAAGGGCACTGAAACCATATCTTACGTGAAGAATTTTCACATTCTGTAAAATAAGTTTGAAAGCACGCTTATGAAGGCAAACAACTCTGAACAAATCTCTTAGAAAACTCATGACATGCTCTCCCTCTTAAAGAAGAGCAGCAGAGTGAGCCCGCTGTTGAGTAGGGACCATCTCTATATGTTGCCAACTTGTACTTCCCAAGCGCTTAGTACAGTGCTCTTCACACAGTAAGCGCTCAATAAATACGACTGAATGAATCAGACAGGAAACCTGGGCTCTAAATGTAGAAAAAACTCCTTTCAATGATCTGTCTAGCCAAAAGTCCCCCAAACTGCTCCACTTCCATATCTCCTCTGCAGAGAACAAGATAAAGCATTGTAGCTAAGAAGCCAATACTAGCAATTTATTACACATTTATTTCTACTTTGCACAATTTTGTAGAAAATATTTTGGTTGTGGATTACTGAGTAAACAAGAAGAATAAGGTATATATCTCAAAATATAGGTTTAGAAAAATGCATTTAATTGCCATTATGAGTTTTCCTTGTTTGAACTGAAAACCCCTTGGTGTCAGCTGATAGAAGAGGTGAACCATGAAAAATTCTGGGTTTGAGTCAAAGTAATTCCATTAGGGACAGAAATGACTTGCTGAAACATGAGTAAGGGAAATCATCTGTAGAAACACAACAGCTGGGCCCAATGACATCACTCACCAAAATCAAAGGAAATGAGCTAATAAGATATACATAAAAGCCTTTTTTGTTTGCTTGCTTATAAAGTTACAGTGGGTTCTGTATATGAAAAAGAAGTTTTGAAAAACTTGCCAGTGGTATTTTGTTCCTTTAGATAAGTTGTTTTGCAACTATTGAAACTATCAAAAAAACAAAATGCCTGAAATTGTCTCCATTTGGAAGTAGAAAAAGGATTTCTGTATGAGTAATGTCACCACACATGCCCCTAAATTCACAGTAGCTAAGAAGCTAGCTTACCCCCTCCTACCTCAAACTTAGGAAAACAGACGAGGACGTGGCTAGTTGCAGCTCCAGAATTGACTCTCCTTCAATTTCAAAGTTAACTCTCTCCCAGGTATTATGGGCATCATTAACAGACATTAAATTAGTGGCAAATAAGTGCCTATAATGGCAGCATAAATGTCAACTGAAGAGAATAAGCAAAAATCAGGAAATTGGAAGTTACTCACCTACTCATGCTGAAGTGTGGAAGCATATTTAGGAAATGGAAATCCCACAAGGTACCCCAGAGGACCGGCAGGGAGGGCAGGAATCAGGCTCCTGGTTCTTGTAATGTTGTAGAGCCAGTAGAACATTTAGGAGAAATAGAGAAAACACAATGAAGGTCCCACACAGCACCATCTAAAGTCTCCACTCCTGACCTTCAATTCTCTGTGTTACTTTGCCCTGGGTTAAGCTAAAAATTTAAACAGCACTCACCTGGAAATCCAGAACAGGCCAAAGAACTGCCAGGGTTAACATTTGTTTCCTAGGTGATGGAACTAAGGGCAGGTGTGGAACATTGAATTAGGCTTTCTGATTCCACCAGTGATATTTCTCTTTTGAAAACTGTAATGAAGGACTTAGAGAAAGCTAGGTTAAAGATATTAGCTATGGGCAAAGTTACTGTTACCATATATTCTGTGTCACTGAGTGAGAATGGTGTCAGATGAGAAAGGGAAAGAACAGAAGATTGATAAATGCCTTACACTTTTTATCTTGTCCCCTCTGCCCTAGGTTAGAGGTTACAATCCAACTTTAAGACCCTTGTTCAGAGACTGTGGGGAAGGAGCTTCATTGTTTGCCTCTTACCTGAAGTGGTGAAAGAAAGCTAGTGCTGCTGATGATGGTAATGGGATTCATCTGGATATCCCAGGTGGTTGCACACCTAATGTAGCCCAGCCCTAAGATCAAACAAAATTGGGTTCCTTCAGGCCTGGAACCTGGAGATGTCACACTGTGAGTTTAGTAGAATTTCCACAAATTTGTCAGTTACCATCACAGCTGGAATATTAATAATATATTCCCTACTGGAAAAAATATGGGTCTGGGAGTGAGGAGGCCAGGGTTTAGGCCAAGCTTTGCCATTAACCTTCTGTGTGACTTTGGACAGGTCATTTATCCTCTCTGTACCTCATTTTCCTCATTTGTAAAATAAGGATAAGATACCTTCTCTCAATTTTTGACAGGAACTGTATCTGAAATGAGTATCTAATTATCTACTCCAGTGCTTAGCACAGTGTCTGGCATATAGTAAGTAGTAAGTACATTTTTCTTCTTAGTATGTTCACTGCAATTCCTTTGTTTAACAGAAATCTAAAAATTCAATAAAAAGCTACTTTAAAATGGACATGATAGTTGAAATTAAAAACACCTTGAAAGCCAATTATTCAGTGGACTTCTTAAAATGTAGATTATTTATACAGGGAGGTGTGGTTTGTTTTGTACATGTAAATTTGGGCAATTACTCCCGACCTGACTCTGTGGCCTCTCTTATAGCTGCTGTATCCCAATTATTAAATAGTATGATACCTTTTTAAAAGTAAAAGCAGAATTAAGAAATGTATTTAAAACCTAACTCCAGAAAGCCACTGAGGAGTTAATAAGTTGATGTTCTTTTGTAGCAATTCCTTTCAGAAAGGGTGGAGTGAACCTCTATTTCATTCCTCTACATTTCATTCCTCTACATTTTATTAAAATATGCTTCTTGTCTCTGACTTGTCTGGATCTTATTATGCTTCTTGTATCTGACTTAGCATTGCCTCAGAATGTGATTTGTCTCTGACTCGTCCTTCTCTGTGTAGGGTCAGGTCTGATTTTTTTTCTCCTTCTAAAGAGGTATACTGTTATAGGGCTTTAGAAGCAAAACAAATGGAAAATTGACTTTTCTTTTTGCCCTCAACTCCTTGTTACAGAGAAGGGGTGAGGAAATATGATAAGGAAAGAGGAAGTTCTGCTTCAAAAAATGAACCAAAATAAGCTAAAA
The DNA here is from genome assembly GCF_015852505.1 of Tachyglossus aculeatus. NCBI lineage: Eukaryota > Metazoa > Chordata > Mammalia > Monotremata > Tachyglossidae > Tachyglossus > Tachyglossus aculeatus. Next base: position 31,858,571 of record NC_052101.1, read on the forward strand.
GAAGGCCACGAGGCAGCTATGTGTTCTAAGTAGCTTCCAGTCTAGGTGGGAAATGACGAAGCTTACCGTCCAAGCCCTGCCCTTACAGTCATATTTACTTTTTTCTTCCTTGCAGTCCCTAGGAAAGATATTGCAGAAGATAAAAGCTAAATCAACTGAGGCTCCAAGAGCCTCAATTCAGGATGTAATTTAGGACTTCATTCAGGACCTAACATTGTCTAATGCCACTCTGTGCTTTCCATAGTCACAGGACCCAAGGGGAGTAACCTGCCATCATAGCATCTCCTGTTTTGGGCTTTATTTTTTACTTTTTTAATGATTTTTTAAAGTGTTTGCTATATGCCAGGCACTGTACTAAGCACTGGGGCAGATACAAGGTAATCAGGTTGGACACAGTCCATGTCCCACATAGGGATCAAAGTCTTAATCCCCATTTTACAGATGAGGGAACTGAGGCCCAGAGAAATTAAGTGGCTTCCCCAAGGTCACACAGCAGACAAGTGGCAGAGGTGCGATTAGAACCCAAGTCCTTAAAAATACACCAGTTAAAAATGAAACTTATGTATCTAAGTGCCCAGTGATGCTTGGGCTACACTAGCAGAGCTGGATAGAGGGGCTTCTGGGAAGCCTTGAAGCCCATTGGTGACAACTTTAGTGTGGAAAGCAAAAAGGTGTTGGTGTTTGCATTTGAGGAGGTTATATAGCTGGTATGAAGGCAGGGAGGCAATTCTTACATGAGTGAAATAGATTTGGTGGTTCAGTGGTAGAATTCTCACCTCCCACGTGGGAGACCCGGATTCGATTCTGAGAAGCAGTGTAGCTCAGTGGAAAGATCACGGGCTTTGGGGTCAGAGGTTATGGGTTCAAATCCTGGCTATGCCAATTGTCAGCTGAGTGACTTTGGGCAAATCACTTAACTTCTCTGTGCCTCAGTTACTTTATCTGTAAAATGGGGATTAAGACTGTGAGCCCCCTGTGGGACAACGTGATCAACATGTATCCTCACCAGCGCTTAGAACTTTGCACATGTGCTTTGCACTTAGTAAGCACTTAATAATTGCCATTATTATTATTATTATTATTATATTTGGGGAGGGAGAAAGGCTAGGAGTATCTTACTAAAAAATCAGGACTGTCCTGGGGGGGGGCGCGGGGTGGGACACAATAGAGGGGAAAGTGATGGGACTTGAACTGTGTGATATGCATAGAGGAGAAGGAACAAGAAGAGTGAGAAATAGCTTCCACATCCTCTGAATTTACTCTAAGGAACTTAGATCTGCTATCCTCTCATCTTCCTTGCCTGAGAAGCGCTTCCAGGAGAAAAGAAAAGATGCTTTTCTTGTTGAATTGTTTTTTGCTGAATTTACTCTGAATTTCCTTTCACTGTGGGTCTTTCCTCATCCCCAGCTTTTTATATCGTAGGCCTCTTATGGGTTAGGGACTATGTCTGAATCAATATTTTTGTACTCTCTCTAGCATTTATGCTTTGCACATTTTAAAGATAGCAAGTGCTATAATAGGAACATTTAAGAGGGTTTTTTTCTTCCATAATATTTTCCAGCCGCCAAATATATGAAGTTCCTATCTTTGCCAACTTTTGAGCCATTTGGCAAAGACACCCAATACTGCCGATCATTCAATCAATAGCATTTATTGAGCGCCCACCGCGTGCAAAGCCCAGTACTAATAACTTTGGAGAATACATTAGAGTAATTAGCATGATCCCTTCCCTCAGTGAGCTTACTGTTTTAGTGGCAATTTACAATGTAGCAGGTGTTTTTCTTCTCCCAGTGTTTCTTCTCACATTGTTTATGCATGTGAATTCAGCTTGCCTTCAAACTGAGCATGGGTACCTTTACTGTGAGCCCAGCTTCCAGAAGTAATTATTTTCTCTAGGAACAAGGTGAACCGTCTCTATATGTTGCCAACTTGTACTTCCCAAGCGCTTAGTACAGTGCTCTGAACACAGTAAGCACTCAATAAATACGATTGAATGAATGAATGAATGAACCACAGATAATAACCGTGGAGACATCGTGCTGATACAAACAACATGGCTTCCAATTGTGAATTTTCCTTGTTACCAATACAGACCAGCTAGGCAAGCTCAGAAAGATGCTTTTGGCTACTGAGACACTGTAGCTGGTTAAATGAAAATAAGGCTAAAGAGTTTACCTATAGAGGGTGTAATGAAAATCCTTATTGGCAGAACAAGATTTGGAAATAGCAGCATGGGAGTGCGATGATGTGATCAGTGATAAACAGGCAGAGGAATCAAGATATAAAACCAGGGAGTGTTTGTTTCTGAAACTCACCCAGAGATAGAGAGAACGTCACCTTGTGCATTCAGGCCAGCCTTCATTAAATACTTTCCAGACAGATCTGTGAGTAAAGTGAGAGAAGGAGCAGAGTGTTTTATTTCCCAGCTTTCCCAGTGCAAGGCTGGCTGGAGTAAGAGGCAAGATGCCTAGTGGCGACTTCCAGGCTCAAAGGCCAGAGCTTGCTCTGACCTCAACCATACCTCACCTCCGGCTCTCAGGATGCAAAGGATTCGCAATCCATTTGCCTACTGGGCCCTGGGCTGTTGAGAACAAGCAAGTCCTGGCTGCCTCCAAAAAGGGAACCTTTTCCAGCAGCCATTCTGTTTCCAGCAGCAACCGCTGAAGCTAAGCCAGGCCTATACACAAAGGACCAGTTTACCAGATGAATTCTCACCAAACACAAGCAATGCTATTCAGAGCCCCATAAGCGGTAGGTCAGGGAGCAGGGTGTTGGGGCTCTAAAGTTTAGTAGGAGGGAGGTGTGTGTGTGTGTGTCCCCTGGCCACAACCAGCAGGCAGTCTTCCAGGTCTAATTGCTCCACATTCCTGAGGAATGTCGTCACTGAACCATGATGCTAACTCTTTAGCATTGTGGGTGGAGAGGACTTATGGTATCTATGAAAGACACAAAAAAAACATGTGCTGACCCTTTAAAACCTATTACCGTATACTACATGGAGCCAAACTAAATGAAGCTGAGGTCTCTGTCCAGTGTTTGGAAGCCAGTTAAAATAGGAACTCAGTGTTTCTCTAAATACACAGAGTATATTACCTTAGTCATAAAATTGGGGACTTTCAAATCTAATTTGTTCAGCACTAGTGCCGTTGAAGGCTGGGAAGTGTTCCAAAGGAAATCACCTCCACGCAAACAGAGATTAGCAGCTCTCCATTGCAGACATATGGAAATGATTCTCTATAATCTCCGGTAATTGTGGCTGTATTACATTCAAATCCTGTTTTCAATTTTCTTAAACTTCTAGACTGATTGTGTTATTAAATCATGCTGGCTGATGTGTTTAATAAGGACCTATTAAATGTTTATAAAATTAGGGAAATAAATATGGGCTTTTAGTCAGATTGCCTGATGGATCTGGTAACCTATTGTTAAAATAACAGCACTGCTGCTTTGAAAAAAAAAGTGTCTAAAGCATCTATTTCACTACACCCACTCTTTTTTCTAATGTTGAACAAGGGTGTTTTCCCAGACTACCAAGACAATAGAGTTTGTCCAGAAAATAAAATGCTGTAAAATAAAGAAATGTAATTAGAATTGTATTATCAGAGCTGACTTGGGTTACTTTCCTTCTGATTTGATAAATAGTCATAACACAAGGTCCAAGTGAAATTTGGAGGAGAAGTGCTGAGAGTCGGGGGCCGGGGGAGGGAGAGAGTAGAAGCTGGGGGAAACACGGGGGACTCAGACTCGACCTTACCTGGCTAATCTCTAGCTGGAAATCCCTATAAAGATCCTCAAAGGCTTCCAGAAAAAAAAATGAGAAAGGCTTCAGCTGCTAAGGAAGGCCTTAACCTGTGTCTACTCTTCAAATGAGAAAAAGCACTTTGGAGAGGAAAATAGCATTTGACAATACAGATTTCCATTAAAGAGTACAAGCCAGAACTTTTAAAATCCTGAGTCCCATTTGGGATGGATTGGCCCATCAAATAAGGATATATTTACATTAGTAGAGAGATGTTCTCTGTATGTGACATTTTCTGGGTGGCCCAAATCTCTACCAGAACCTCTTCATTCAACAGTGACTGCTGAAACATGTGGTGTAGTAGATTTACCTTGGCTAATATTTAGGAAAATAAGGGCAGTGTTGCCTAGTGGACAGAGCAAGGGGCATAGCTCATGCCTCACGGCACCTCTTTGAGACTCAGAAAAGTTGTTACTACATGAACTAAAGCATGTCACTGGGAGTCAGAAGAATGAGATTCTATTCTCGGGTAGTAACTTAACTTCTTAAAGCCTCTCTTTTCTCATCTATAAAATGGGGATAAAAGAGAGTGAGAGCCCTGAATGGAACAGGCCCTATGTCCAATTTAACAGCACTGTATCTCAACAACACTTAGCACATCATAAGGATTTAATGAATGGCATAATAAAAAAATAAAAATAATAGGCTCTGTCCAGATCTTTGTTTAGTGTAGAAGACCCCACACCTGAATTTCCATGACTCGATAGTTAAACATGATAGCACTCCTTGGTGCAACAACAAAAGAGAAATTTTATGACACATATAATAACTGAACATTCCCTCTGCATGTAAAACCCAACCCCCCATCTATGTATAAGGTCTATTTTGCAACTGTTTAATGGTTTTGATAAATGATCAATATCTGCTTTCCTCATTTCCAGCTTATTCTCCCAGTGGCCATCACCTGAATAAAAAAATGCTAATACTTTGCTTGCTAAAATCCATATGGCAAAACCAGATGTTAAAGTAATTCTGCCCTTATCTTTAGGGCAAACTCAAATCTATTCTCTAAGGCAAATTAATCTTGAATTTGCTCTTTTGGAGGAAGTTACAATCAAATAATTGTTGTGGCATAAAACACTTTGGTCGTTATCTTTGAATGAACACACCATCTTTTAAAAATATATAATATTCTCTTCCCCCATTCCAGAATATTATGAAGTAATGAGGAACTTGCCTGGTTTATATTAGGAAGTTTGAAAGGTTTGAAGAGAATTGGATATAAGGTTAATATTTGGCAGAACCTTGTAAATAGCTTGATTGTTATTTTATATTGGCTGAGGTAAAAAAAAATATGTGCTGCATGCCAGAAAGCCCAGGAGTGTGGCCAGGTAGTTACATGGCTCTGTTTCTAGCCTGTTTCATGTAGGAATGTTCTTGCACTTTCTGCTTTGTGTATGTGTGTGTGTGTGTGTGCGTGTGTGCATGTGTGGTGTGTCTGCTTATACTCAGCCAAAATAGAGCAAGGACCCTGCACAGCAATTATTTTTACGAAATTTTTTTTTTGGTCTACCCTCAAGGGACCTTCCCCTAGCTTAATTGTTTGAGGGGAGAGTTGCCTTGTGGGATTTTATTTCAAAATGTTCCAGTTAGAATTTCTTTCTGAGCAGAGGAAGGTGACTAGAGTTCCTTTTTTTAAAAATCTAAGATATTCAAAATGTACATAAAAATTCACCAAACTGTGGGTCTTGAAATTAATAGAGGTGCTTTGTGATGCATAGATTTTTAAATTATTTGTCTAAAGATATGTTTAGAATCGATTACATTAAAGGTGTATAAATCTCTGGCTCCCTTCCCCCACCCTTGAGGTTAGAAAATGAATTCCAGCAACCTAACTGAATTTTAAGTTAAGACAAACAGAGAAAGAGATCATTTGTCTCCAGTTATACATGAAATAGCTTATAATAGCTGATGCTGAGTTCATGAAGTATATGGCCGATCCCTTTTGATAATAAATCCCATCATCAGCTCACATAGAAATTGTATTTATGCATAAGATGGTGTTCTCCAACATCGACCCCCATAAATTATGGGAAACAGAAAATCAAAATTTATAAGATGCCATTTCTGGATTTATTTATATTGTTCCTTACATATTACCAGACAAATATTGCATTAAGATAACATGAAGGGTTTTCACAGAAATCGTTAAAGCCTAGAAATTCACAGTAAAGGTCTTTCCAGGGCCTAAGCACAATAAAACTATGAAAAAGGGTCTGTGATGTACCAGGGAAATGGGAAACACTGGGGAGGAAGAGCACAGTTGTGCTTCGAATATTTGACAGCCTATTCTTGTCTGTGTTTAGGGCATCAGACTCTTTCTTCTGAAGAAAGAAGTAATTTGGGGAATGAAAACATAATTGCTGTCTAACAAATTTAATATGGTCTGTGGCAAGATCTTCATAACAAACATTTTCCTTGTAATCCTTTGATATGGTAAAACCGTGAAATAGGTCCGCTGTATATCACTGAAATGTGGACAACTGTGTTAGTGCTGTAGAAAAGCAGAATACTGGGGGTTTTTTTCAGTTCTTCAACCAAGCATGTCCGGTGCCTGGGTTAGATTTTGAAAAAGAGTTATATCTCTGGGATTTAATAAAATAGAATTCCAAGGTACCTTTTGTTAGGGCATTGGTTGTTCATTCAATGGCCCTAAATCTTATCCATTTAATTATTTAACCAGAAGGAATGCAAATGTACTCATTATCCAATAGTAATGGCAGAACTTAATACTAAAGGTAGAATTACCCCAGAAAAATTTCCCTAGATCTTTAAGATTGAAGAGAGCAAATATTAATTCCTAAAATATATCCATCTTGAAGTGAAATGGACTTTGATGATCAATAGTTTATTGCACATTTTGGGGGATTCATCACTCCTCTCCAGAGTCTTCATCACCAAAACTTCATACATTAGACAACATAATTTTTGCTAATTAGTAACTTTTTGTAAGGAAGGGTTGAGTCTAACAGAGCTCCCCAGAGAGTTTGGTCCAATTAAGCACCCTTCTAGTCATTAGTAGAGAAGAGAGGAAGAAAGGGGAAATGGAGGATGTAGCATTGTATTGATGCATATGTTTTTGGTGGCAATGTGGGGATAGAAAAGGGATAGATAGAAAATACATTTATCTCTTTCCATATCCCAACTGCCACATAAGTATATATACTCCAATTGTGGGGTGCTCTCGGTCAGGTAAATGGAATTAGAGCCATGTGTTTAGCTTTTTTCCCATCCCTAAATTTCTAGATAAGTGTGACGATGAGAAAGATAAAAAGAGTTCATTCATTCATTCATTCATTCAATTGTATTTATTGAGCGCTTACTGTGTGCAGAGCACTGTACTAAGCACTTGGGAAGTACAATTTGGCAACATGTAGAGATGGTTCCTACCCAACAATGGGCTCACAGTCTAGCACTTACTGTGTGCAGAGCACTGTACTAAGCACTTGGGAAGTACAATTTAGCAATAGAGACAATCCCTCCTCACAATAGGCTTGCCCTTATATTTGCTAATGCCCACTATTGCCTAGGCACACAAACTCCATTCATTATTTTCACTTGATTTAACACAGCTTGGGGCCTGAGAAAACTGTTCAACTTGGCTCCCAACCTTCATTTTCATAACTGTTGTCAAGAAAACAAACAGAAAAAGATCTAAGACTCTAACATGCTCCTCTCTAACCATAGAGCCACTTCTCTACACTATCTGCCAAGCATAGTTTGGTTAAAAGAGCACAGGCTTGAAAGTCTGAGGACCTGAGTTCTAACTGGACTCTGCCATTTGCCTGCTGTGTGACTTTGGGCAGGCCACTTAACTTCTCTGTGTCTCAGTTGCCTCATCTCTTAAATTGTTTCAATACCTGTTGTGGCTCATAGTTAGACTGTGAGTACAGTGTGCGACTGTGTCCAACCCCATTTGCTTGTATCCACCGCAGCGCTTAGTACAGTGCCTAGCTGTATTATCATTATTTTTAATATTAATAATAATTCAGCTTCCTGGCTAGTCTCCACACCTCCTGGCTGTCTCCATTTCAGGTTACACACATAACCTGTTGTCCATCTTATCTTCTTGAAACATCACTTAACACATATCTCTACTCTCCTAGAATCCCCAAATAACAACAACAACAACAGCGATGGCATTTGTTAAGTGCTTACTATGTGCCAAGCACTGTTCTAAGCGCTGGGGAGATACAAGGTGATCAGGTTGTCCCACGTGGGGGCTCACAGTCTTAATCCCCATTTGACAGATAAGGTAACTGAGGCACAGAGAAGTTAAGTGACTTGCCCAAGGTCACACAGCAGACATGTGGCAGAGCCGGGATTCAAACCCATGACCTCTGTCTCCAAAGCCCGTGCTCTTTCCACTGAGCCATGCTGCCACCCAAATGAATGCCTTTCCCCCTGACTAAGCCCTCCTTTCCTCTTCCCCCACTCCCTTCTGTATCATCTTGACAGACTCTCTTTATTCAACCACAATCCCAGCCCTACAGCACCTATGTACATATCAGTAATTTATTTATTTATATTAATGTCTGTCTTGCCCTCTAGACTATAAACTCATTGTGGGCAGGGAATATGTCTGTTGTCATATTGTACTCTTCCAAGTGCCTAGTACAGTGTGCTGCACACAGTAAGCTCCCAATAAATACAATTAAATGAAAGAATTAACTAATATCTTCTGAAGTTGGTGGCTTTGAAGAAGGAGAGAGCACGGTTCGGTGAAACATTGCAGAGAAAAAGCATGAGAAGTGAGTTGGCGTGGAAAAGAGCCACAAAGGAAGTACAGTTAAGATTAGTTTGAAAAAAGTGGAAAGCATGAGCTGGGCTGTATCACGATGAAAGAATGCATAAGTAAATGGGTAAGATGAACCTTGAAACCAATCATTATGAATTTCTGTTTTAGTTGTGAAGAAACTGTTTCTATTGGAGATTTTTCTGTATCCTCTTTTTTCCCATTTCCCTTTTCTTTTCCAGGCCTCAATTCTCCTACAACTAGAGCAGACAGTTGTTACAGTAGCAACCATTTTGGGGCTTCTTTCTGCACTCTGCTACAGTGATGAAACAGAGGTATGAGAGACTATCAAGATGCTGCCAGCATAGCCAAAATCAAATATGGAGCCCACCAATTTTCTTCCTAAACTCCAATGGAGATTCTCATACTACTACTAACAATAAGAACCACTCTTTAAAATCAAATACTTTTAGATAGAATCTGAGGCATGAAATCAGGAAACAAATCTGCTAAAGCCAACCTGTGCAGAGGCTGATCAAGAACTAGAGTCTAGAGTTTCTAGATACTTCACCTACACTCTCAGATTATAAATTTCTTTATGTCTTAGGTCATGTCCTTGTCATCAGAGAAAAAGCTTGACCCAGTGGAAAGAGCAGGTGCCTAGGAGTTAGAGGACCTGGGTTCTAAATCCCATCTCTGTCAGTTGCTTGCTGTGTGACCTTGGGCAAGCCACTTCACTTCTCTCTGCCTCAGATTCCTTAACTATAAAACGGGGAATCAATCAATTGTATTTATTAAGCACTTTCTGTGTGCAGAGCACTGTACTAAGCACTTGGGAGAGTTCAGTATAACAATATAACAGACAGATTCCCTGCCTATAACAAACTCACAGTCTAAAGGGGGAGACAGACACTAAAATTAAGAAATACGTAATGGATATGTACGTAAGTGTTGTGGGGCTGGGAGAGGGGATGAATAAAGGGAGCAAGTCAGGGTGAAGCAGAAGGAGTGGAAGAAAAGGAAATGAGGACTTAGGGAAGGCTCTGGGAGTAGATGTGTCTTCAGTAAGGCTTCGAAGGTTAGGAGAGTAATTGTCTGTCAGATATGAAGAGGGAGGGCATCCCAGGCCAGAGGCAGGATGAGGGCAAGAGGTGATGAGATAGATGAGGTTGAGGTGAGTGGTTTCACTACCTATTCCCATGTGGAGCCCCATACGGAACAGGGACTGTGTCCATCCTGATTAACATATCTACCCCAGTGCTTAGGATGATATTTGACACATAGTAAGCACTTAACAAATATAATAATAATAATTTCTAAAAAATCTGGTTACTGACCAGTAGTGCTAGCCCAAGTGGATGCAAAAGCAGCATGAGGCACTGCAAACAACAAACATAACTGCACAACAGAAGACTGTCAGTGTAAGGAGTGTGCACCGTGGATTTGGGGCTTTGTGTTCTGCCTTGGCCTTTGTAGCCACACAAGCAACCAAGCTGAATTTCATTGTCAGTCATGCCTTCTTCAAACTTGAGGAACAACTAACTACATACACTTAGCTAGTGGAGTGTCTAAAAATATTTGTTGATGATGATAATGGCGCACTGATCACTGTGAACACTCTTTCATTTGTTATGTATGCAAGGTGTCTCAGTGGAATGTATGATTTCTACTATATTATTTGTATTCATATTCTATGAACCATTTATAATACTACGAGTCATATATATTTGTTTATATCTATCTAAAGCTATGTCTATTCCTATAGCTCTATCTTGTCGATTAACTGAGCATTGCACACATACACACAAACACACATATACAAAAAAAAAAAACCTCAGCAATTCAGAAGCCTAACCTGGCTGTGATTTTCTTCTCAGGTGAGGCTAAACACCTTTCTTCCGAGGGTTGCTTTTTTTTTTAATGCTGTCTGTTAAGTGCTTACTATGTGCCAAGCACTGTTTAAAACAGTAAGGTGAATAGAAAATTATCAGGACACAGTCCCTTGTCTTGCATGGGACTCACAGTCTAGGCAAGAGGGAGTAGAATTTAATCCCCATTTTACAGATGAGGAAACAGATGTACAGAGAAGGTATGTGACTTGCCCAAGATCACACAGTAGACAAGTGGCAGACCAGAATTAGAAGCCAGGCCTGAACTCTTTCCATTAGTCAATGCTGCTTCTCAGGGCAGACAGTGACCACACCAAAGCAGGTTGGTTGGATGCAGAGTAGTTCCTTTACTTGCTTATGGACAGCCCAACTCAGAGCACCTGACCCTCACTATATGCGAAGTACTTTAGCCCAGAAGCCATGATAGAGAAGAAAACAGCAAGAGTATTATAGAGGCATGCTGTGTAGACATGCTGATTCTCCTCTACTGGAAAACATTCAAAGGTTTCTGTGTTACTTTCCTATCAGTCTGTGCAATCAGTCATACAATATCAGGAAACTCTTAAACTGCCTGGATTCCATCTCTCTCTGATCTGCCTCGAACTAAAAAAAGTCTCCTATGCTACCATGAACCCTGTTCTTAGAAGGCAGGGCAAGCTTTTGACTCAGTAGGGAAGTAGATGAATGCAATGGACTGATGTGTTAGTCATGGGAAGATAAAGAATAATCAAAACAGTTTCCTGACATCCTGAAGGATGGGTGGAGGAAGTAGAGTGGGGATAGGATTTAGGAGATTCAGGGCAATTTAAAGGAGATCAAGAGTAAGGAGTGGTGAATAAACAGGAGTAGGTGAGTTTCCTGTGGGCTACAGAGTTTCCGGAAAGCACGTACCACACCCAGGATGATTTCATGTATGTGCAATAGGGTTTTCAGAGAAATTTCTGAACACAGTAAGCACTCAATAAATACAATTGAATGAATTCTAAATAGTTCAAAGTTCTCCTTTGTCCGTATGCTTAAGGGTCTATTGGCTACCCACCTGCAGCACATTTGTTTCCTCTTAAGTGTTAAGAACACAAGGGCTAGGAAAGAGCTCCTCACGCTAAAATCAGCCCTTCTGCTGATTATAATAATAATAATAATGCTAATTATTTAGTGTCTACTGTGTGCTAAGTACTACTAAATGCAGGGTTATGTACAAGATAATCAAGTCTAACACAATTCCTGTCCCACCTGGGGCTCACAGTTTAAGAGGGAGGGAGAGTACATATTGAATTCCCATTTTACAGATGAGGAAACTGAGATGCAGAGAAGTTAAATGACTTGCCAAAGGTTATACCGCACGCAGCTGGCAAAGTCAGGATTAGAACCCAAGACTCCCAGACCTAAATTTTTTCCATTTCCACTAGGCTACACTGTTTGATTCTAATGCTGCCTTCACAGCTTTGAGGATCACAGAGTGATTCTTACTGATGAAAGTTCCATAGCCATCCTCAGTCAGCTTGTAGGCTGAGATAATCAGGAAACACAAAATTCATCTGGTAGTTGTTGTGGGATTTCCATCTCTGAATCTTTCTGAAATAAGGAGTAACTTTCTGCTCTGGTGGGTTTAGTCATTCACCTACTGGAAGAGTGCTGGTCTAGATGATATATTGAGGTGCTTTCCTGTTGCATGCTGTGCCTAATTGCTTGAATTTCTAAAAAGCTGAAACTGAACAGCTTTTCCATTAGCCAAGAAGTGGGCCCTCCACCTGTGGAAACCACCCTTTTAGAAAGGCCCCTGCTCTCTTCCTTAAAGCTCTGCAAATGCTGCCAACAAGGATTTCAGCTGGGATGTGCAAAACTAGGAACCAAACTGTGGATCATAAACTCATTTTCCTTAAGCTGCTGAACAGCTGTTGGATGTTAATGATTTGAGTCAGGACCATTCTGAGCTGGAATAAATTGTGGGACTAAGAGGTGGAAAGCCTCAAAAACTATGAAAAAGTCACTAGAGCTCTCAATTTGTTTTAGAGGATGCTAACTTTCCGAAGTGGACTAAAGGCAATTCCTTACTAAAATCCCCAGGGGAATTTGGCCTTGGTCCTAGCCCATATTCACATTTGGTAGCCTCACCCATGGTGTCTAAAATGTCGAAATATTATAATTCTACTTAGGAATCCCTGAGCCTTTGGTGGCATTATATTTAGTAGCTTTTCCCCCCAGACATGCCCATCCCATTCTGCTCCTCCCCTTCCCCACTCCTCCCTCACCCCTGTATTTATGGTAAAAGCTTCCCATCATTCCCACTAATTGTCCTGGGGTGACCAGTCCATTGGCCCAGACCTGTAGCAAATATAATGCTTTGGAAAGAGAAATCAGAAATGCCATTCGTGGCTGCTGATCTCATATGAAGATATATCTTATGTGTATGCCACTCTGCATAAAAACCTCGTTAACCTTTATAACCATATGGAGCAGGAGTCCTTCCTCGTATCACGGCAAACCACGTCAGGGGAGGGTGGGAGCAGAACTGCAACAACCTGGTTTTATGAGAGCAAGAAGGAGTTGGTGCCAAGACAGCTTGCCTGGCAATGCACCCTGGAACTATTTAAGAGCCTAGGGTGGGGCAGAGATGGAGTAAGCAGGAGGGAGTGAAAGGAAAGAGAGCAGAGCTACAAGCCCATCTAAGGAAGACTTAAGACACCATAGGACCACAATGTTGCTGGATGGGGAAAGCTTGTTGGGGGTGTGGAGTGTTTATCAAGCTTCTGTTAGGAAATGTTACCTTGACTCTCTTCAGAGGTGAAGCAGGGGTGTTTTGTTTTCTGGGGATGTTTTGTTTTCTACTATAGGAGTGTGGTGTGTGTGTTTCACGTGGTGCTACATAACCTCAACCTTCTGTTGCTATTCATTTTACATCAGACAGCAGATTAATACAAAGAGCGGCTGCTGTTCCTCTAACAGCAGCCACACACTTAAAGCTTCAATTTCCACGTTTTATTTTATATGTAATTTAAAGCCCATGGTGCCTTAATTGTAAAATAGGCCTTATTAAAATAATAGCTTGAAAAACAGTGGGTTACCCTGTGCTGTGCAATGAAGGTTTCCAGCTTAACTGCTGTTTACAAGAATTTAAAAAGAGACACAGCCAAAATAAAGCTATAAAGACATTTCCAGTGTGAGTGATGGACCAAAGACCACCTGATAATTAAGCTCTTTTTTCGGTGCTGTCTCTAGCTCTTCTTAGAAACCCAAGGCACACCCTTTGCTGCTTTATGATTGATGATGCAGCAGGGATACTTCGGTACTGGTAAGCAACGTGGGGCTATGATTAATGACGCTGGTGGTTCTCCCAGAAGACCAAAGAGAATAATATTGTTATCAGGAAAACAGCTGAAGCTGCCGAGAGTGATCACAGGACTCCTGCATTTCCCAAACTTCTAGGCTGCCCCATCTAGCTTCTGTTCCCACTGCTCCCTTACCCTCCCAAATGAACACTCATCTCTCTTCTCAGAACAACTAGTTAGAAACCAGGATGCTCCTTCACTGCAACAGCTGGAAAAGCTGGGTGCCATAGATTAATAGCTCTTTTTTTAGGTTCCTTCAAAATTCCCCTTGGAACTCAAAATAGCAGAGTGGGAAAATGTACACATGCAAATGGGAGTGATAGCACAATGATACAGCCGTTAACTGTTCTTTCAATGTGACCGTTAACATTTCCCTTCTAATTTATAGTAGGTCAGATGTGAAGTCCTCTTGGAGAGTAAAAGCTCAAGTTCGACATTTGTTCCAGCCACAACGCCAAGCCTACCAACATATAAACTGCCCTTTGAGTTCAGGCTCATCGTTCCAAAGTTGTTCTCATATTTGTGGGTTCCAGAGGCAGCCAAGTGCTTTGGATTTAGATTTTCTCTCTGCTGACTCTAGGCTGCACAAACACAACTTCTCGGTGTAGAAGTGAAATGGCTATGTCTCTGTAGATCATCATTACAGACTCAAGAAATCTTTTTTGTGCAACTTCCTGTCCACCTGGACCTTTGTTGTGTTACAGATTGAAAAAAGAAATGCAAGTCACAAAGAGACCCCCAAAGCAGGTGCACGAAGGTTTTGACAGTCTGCATGCCTGCTAATAGCAGGACCCCCATAGACCTTTTGCGTTTGCATTTTGAAGGACCACACAGGTACTCTTAATAGTTGTGAGAAATGCTACCAGAAAGGAACAGTTGCACCCTTGTCATTATCTAGTCCAGCTAAACCAGGGTGCTTTTGATGAGGAAGCTTGACCTGTAGGTTTTTCTAGTATCTCCCAACAACCAGTGTGGGAGAAGCAGAGAAACAGCATGGCTTAGAAGAAAGAGCTTGGGAGTCAGAGGACACGAGTTCTAATCCTGGCTCCACCACTTGTCTGCTGTGTGACCTTGGGCAAGCCACTTAACTTCTCTGTGCCTTAGTTACCTCATCTGTAAAGTGGGATTAAAACTGTGAGCCCCATGTGGGACAACCTGATTACCCTCTATCCACCCCAGCGCTTAGAACAGTGCTTGGAAAATAGTAAGTGCTTAACAAATACCATTATTATTATTATTATTATTATTAACCAGAATGACCTAGTGGGAAAAGCATGGGTCTGGGACCCAGGACCTGGGTTCTAATCTTTTAATGGATATTTCAGCATCCATACTTAAAAATAACATGTTGCTTGTTCCCAGGCTTCTTGCTTATACAGTCCTTTTTCTCCAAAGAAAAGTTGAGACAAGAAATAGGGAGGTGGACTAGTTTATATTTTTATATTGGACATTTGTTCCAGCCACAGCGCCAAGCCTACCAACATATAAACTACCCTTTGAGTTCAGGCTCAACTTGTTTTCTGTATGTACCTTGTGACACTTCTCTGTATCACAGTTACCTCATCCTTAAAAGGCAGATTAAAACTCTGAGGCCCACATGGGATAAGAACTATGTCCAACCTGATTAACTTATACCTACAACAGCTCTTAGTACAGTGCCTGGCACATAGTAAGCACTTAAATACCATTAAAAATATTTTGACATTTTGTCTAACTTCACATGAGTGTATAAAGAGGTAAACGGTAAAATGAGGTGAATCTCAGTTTTTGAGCTTTGCTTACATCTGGTGACATTTCTCTTACAGAGCTCATATACTCTTTTTTCTTGTACTTAATACAGAGTTATGCACACAGCAAATACAATTTGATTGACTGATGGGTTGATGGGGTGAAGAGAAAACACCATCACAGAAGTTAACCTTCAGGAATAATGTGCAGCTGCATGGAGGGAAAGAATATAAACTCAGTTCACTTCCCTATTTCTTGTCTCAAATTTTCTTTGGAGAAAAAGGACTATATAAGCAAGAAACATGAGAACAAGCAACATGTTATTTTTAAGTATGAATGCTGAAATGTCCATTGAAAGGCATTGGGAGTCTTACAACCTAACACTGAGACTCTGAGCTTTATTGGACTTTATCCCTTCGTTGCTCTAAGTGCTTGCAAATTGTCAGGAGATGAGCTCTTGGTTTTTCAATCTCTCCCCTCTTTACAAAAACTTCTTGGATAATCCCAAACAAGGTTTTTTTCTGTTTGGAACTCTGGACTTCAATAAACATTTCCCCATCTCCACGTGGCAGAGTGAAGGAAATAACTGGTAACATTTTAATTTCCACCTCATTCATTGTAACTTAGATAGGTGTGGTACAATTGAGGCCAATACAGGAAAAGCTGATTTCAAATTCTGGCACAGTGATTAGCTGATTCACAAAAGATGTGAATATAAATTTCTTCCCAGCACATCTGTCCTGTCTGCTTTTAATTTTAAACCACCAGTCTTAATTTAGTGGTGGTACTATAAGATCCATTTCTGTGAACACAGAATGACATATTCTGTGGAACAGAGGCCTAATGCCAAAATCTGACTCTTGAATAATCAATGACTGGTTACTAACAGACAAATGCTTAAACTCTAACTCTTTCCAAGGCAAAAACTTTCTCATTTCATCTGAGTTACAGCAAGCTCTAAATTGTTCCTTCCCCCTTTAATCCATTCCTTGTTTCAAACAACTAGTTTAGTTTCCCAACAGGAACCTTCCAAACCAGTGCTAAGCATCAGTTGTCTTTTTATTTAATGGTATTTATTAAGCCACTCCTATGAATCGACACTTTATCATAGCAGGAGAGTTTATGTACACTGATGAAGCTTAGAGCTACGCCATATAGGGCTACCCATATGGAAAGGACCAAGTTGAAGCATCAGACAAAGTCATTTCACCTGTGCTGTTCAGCAGCGGCACGGGAAAGGGTCAAAGGTGGATGATCAAGTGATCAAAATGTCGATCAAAGACGACAGCAGAGGCTCAAGTGTTTACTGAGTGGAAGAAGGCAATGGTAGACCAGTTCCATATCTTTACCAAGAAAACTCTATAGATACACATAACAGAATGACTTTATGAGAGAAGATGGGACATTCTGAAGAGGGTGTGTCCACGGAGTCGCTATGGGTTGGAAACAACTCGACGACAGTTGAAGAGGAAATTTATTAGGCTCTTATTGTGTGCTAAGTAGTGGGGTACATACCAGAAAATAGATCAGACATAGTCTCTAGTCCACATGGGGCTCGCAATCTAAAAAAGAAGAGCAGGTATCTTATGCCCATTTTACAGAGGAGAAAACAGAGGGGGATGTGGGAAAAGGAGGTTAGAGCCACTGGCTAGACTCTCCACTGGATCCAGAGAAGATGATGATGATGACCTACTCTACTCAAGTCAAATTCACTCTACTTGTGAGCATAAGCAAAGTCACAATAATATTATTTTGCTACCTATGACCCCATACAAGGCTCCAGTCAATTCAATCTTCCTATCCATATCCTTCTTCTAAAGCCCTCCCCTCACTCTCATATTCTGCTCTCAGGATATTCAACTTGTCCAGGAGTTAATGGCACAATCCACAAATTTCATCATCTTGGGAAATCTACCATACAAAGCAAGAAACTTCAGTGTCAGAGGTTATTTTGTTCTGATGAATACCCTACTCTTTTCATCACATTCAGTCCGTTTTTTTCCCTCTCCGTTTATAACCCATTTCCACTATTCTTAGTGGAAGAGGAAAAACAGGTCCAGCATTACATAACCCCATAACTTGGTCTGTCCTTACCATCCTCAGGAGGCTGGTGAGAAGGGTGTCAGAAGGAGGTAGAGGGAAGGGAAGGAAACACACACAGAAGATTGATGCTGAGGAAGAGCTGGCTCATAGGTACAGTGTGTAGTACAGCAGCCCTATGCTGTTATTTGACCATTAATCTAGAGAAGATATTTTCTAAACGTTACACTTCAGATATCTTTCTTCCAAATCAATTTATTGCCCTCTATCTACATGTTGATTAGTTGTTTGAGTCTTTACCATTGGTAGAAAGTATGATGCAGTGCCATCATTTTTTAACAATGTGATTATCAGTGCCAGTACCACAGGATTTATTTCCAATCCATAGATGGAGAACCCGGAGTTAGAGGACTGCCACAAAGTTTTTTGTCACTTAAGTAACAGCAAAGAATCGTTTTAATTCCTTGACCAAATAGAACCCAAAGCATCATCTTTGGAAAGTAAACATTAAAAATTCACACAATTTTTCACAGGGAAATAAAACCAACAAGGCACTAATAGGCTAAATGTTAATTTACCACCCTTAAGCTTTTAGTAGTAGTAATTGTATTTAAGTGTTTACTGTGCTAAGAGCTGGTAAATACATGGGAGAGAAGTAGACACTCTCTCAGCCCCTCAAGGGGCTCATAATCTAAGTATAAAGTACAGTACTAAACGCTTAATAAAAAAATGATATTTGTTAAGAGCTTACTATGTGTCAAGCACTGTTCTAAGCACTGGAGTAGGTACAAGCTAATCAGGTTGGACACAGTTCCTTTACCACATGGGGCTTACAGTCTTAATCCTATTTTACAGATGAGGTAGCTGAGGTACAGAGAAGTTAAATCACTTGCTCAAGGTCACAGAGCAGCCAAGTGGCAGTGCCAGAACTAGATAATGATAATAGTATTTGTGGTATTTTCTCCCTCTAGACTGTGAATTTGTTGTGGGCAGGGAATATGTCTGTTGTATTGTACTTTCCCAAGTGCTTACTACAGTGTACTTACTGTATTACAAAGTAAGTGCTCAATAAACACAACTGAATGGTATTTGTTAAGTGCTTACTGTGTGCCAGGCACTGTACTATAAGCTCTGGGGAAGAGACAAGCAATTCAGGGTGGACACAGTCCTTGTCCCACGTGGAGCTCACAGTCCCCATGTCCTTTTCATTTCATTCATTCAATCGTATTTATTGAGCGCTTACTGCGTGCAGAGCATTGCACTAAGCGCTTGGGAAGTACAAGTTGGCAACATATAGAGACGGTCCCTACCCAACAGTGGGCTCACAGTCTAGAAGAGCAGGCTCACAGTCTAGAAGAGCAGTCTCACAGTCTAGAAGTGTTCTTCTGACTCCTAGGCCGGTGCTGTGCACACATTTAGCATTCAATAAATACCACTGATTGATCGATCGAAAGAGGGGACAAAGGGACTGGCTGGCACATAAGGAAAGATGAAACAGTAAGAGCACCAAAACAACATAAAAGAGGAGGACAGAGATAAAAATAAAATTCAAAACCCAGTTAAGTACTGCAGGTAGAAGAGCAGAGTTTCAGGCTTCTGGCGAGTCAGGGTCCAAAACTCATAACCTGCAGCCCCAGTAACCACCACAGCTACAGCCTTCCCAATGGTTTACATTTTGTGTAAACTGCATGCTGCCGCTGCCCCTCCTACTGTCCCCCATTCTTGTTTTTTCACATTAATGTGACCTGGTATCACTGGTTAGATTTAGAAAACTGTATGCTCTGAACCTCAGGGAGGTGAGAAGCAGCGTGGCTCAGTGGAAAGAGCACAGGCTTTGAAGTCAGTGGTCATGGGTTCAAATCCCGCTTTGCCACTTGTCAGCTGTGTGACTTTGGGCAAGTCACTTAACTTCTCTGTGCCTCAGTTCCCTCATCTGTAAAATGGAGATTGACTGTGAGCATCCCCCTTGGGACGACCTGATCACCTTGTATCCCCCCAGCGCTTAGAACAGTGCTTTGCACATAGTAAGCACTTAATAAATGCCATCATTATTATTATTATTATTATTATTCAAGACCCTAGTGAGCGTTTTCAATGAATATTTCCCAATTGGAGAAGCAACATGGACTAGGGGAGAGAGCATGGTCCTGGGAGTCAGAAGGTCCCGAGTTCTAATACCAGTTCCACCAGCTGTCGTATGTGTGACCTTGGGCAAGTCATTTCACTTCTCTGTGCCTCAGTTATCTCATCTGTAAAATGGGAATTAAAACTGTGAGCCCCATGTGAGACATGGACTGTGTCCATCCTAATTAGCTTGCATCTATCCTACCCCTTAGTACAGTGCCTGGCCCATAGTAAGCACTTAACAAACACCATAAAAAAAATTGAGGGTGGCGGAACTCGGATGCCGCTTGGACCAGAGAACATCCCATACGATTTGTAAAACATTTTTGTTTTTGCCAAACACATTTTCCCTTAGTTTTCAAACCCATGTGTACTTTGGGAAAATATAATCCATATGTTTATGATTCAGAGGGCTTTTTCCTGATCAACTGATCATCAGGGTAAAGGGCGGAAAGTGTCAGAATTCTGAGGACAGGGGCATGTAGCCATTCAATGCTGAGATTTAGTGCAGAACACTGATCTGAGAGTCTTGCAGAACTGGACTCTTCCCTCACACACCCCCAACCATTCCCCACCGATCCCCCAGTCCC
The DNA here is from genome assembly GCF_015852505.1 of Tachyglossus aculeatus. Classification (NCBI taxonomy): domain Eukaryota; kingdom Metazoa; phylum Chordata; class Mammalia; order Monotremata; family Tachyglossidae; genus Tachyglossus; species Tachyglossus aculeatus. The sequence goes on from NC_052101.1 coordinate 31,878,805, forward strand.
CTACCAACTTCTTTTAGAGATTTGGAAACAGTTTTGTAATCCCTTTGTGCCTCTGGTGCTTTCTCTGAAAAATGGATAGCAGCCCCTTACTTCACAGAGATGTCTGAATTGGACATTTTTCTGAATCCCTTCGAGAGAAGGTCCTTTTGGAATGGAAGTGGTTACTTGGGGCTCTGAAACCTTAAGGATCATCTTCTATATAATCTTGAAAATAGACCTGGTATGTCTGTGCTTCATGTTGGAATAATAAAGAGCTGGCCTTTCGAGTGGAGCATTTTGTTTTCATTATGATTCCTTTCAGATCCAGAGATGTATTTACTGCAGAGATCAGATTTGCTAGAGTTTTCCTCCTCCAACTTTTAACCAAGATCTTGATTTGGATCACAGGGTGGTCATTTGGGTCAGGTAATAATTTTTATTCAACAACTGTAACCACTTCCCCCCGAAAAATCACCCCTCACTTCTCTCCACTTTGAGTTCCCAGATCTCCAACCATCCAATTGAAAGATAATGGTGACATTAATTCCGAATTAATTCATTATTTTGCATCAGAGAAGCCTCAACCCCACATAAACTCAAGGAAATTACAGAAACTCACAAGAAGGCAAAACACCATTGTCCTGTAGTCCTCACTAATCAGATAAATACCATTTATGCCCTGTGCAGTTTTGAACATCTCATGTACATTCTATGGGACACTGGTATGGTGGATTAAATTCCATTCCTTCTTTGAACACCCTGCTAAATTCTGATTTAAAAGGAGTCCATTTGCTCCATCTGTCAAGCTGTGGAAATATGTTTCTTTACTCTGTTCACTTCATAAATCATCATTTCCTGTCCGGGTGTCCTATGGTCAGGCTTTTCTGAAGCTTCGAAAGGGAACAGCAGACCCTCTTGCCTCCAGGGGCAAAGCAGGAGGAGAGGCATAAAAATCATGCCTCTGAGTGGAAGTTTATGTGAAAGCTCCTTGGTCCCCTTAAAAGCAGAGTTTTTTGATTAGATACATTTCTGAGCTGATTTGCGTTAACCCTGCTATTTTTATGAGCTGTGAATTCAAATCTTTGCTCCCCAAGTTAAGTAGAAATTCCAATTCATGGTAGGAAAGGGATGTTGTAAACCCTTAGTGTGCCAATCTCAGGTACAAAAAGGAAAACTAAGTCAAATGAGCAAGATTAGAATCTACGTCACTTGCTGGGTTCAACAGTGAGATGTGGCCTGTGAGTACAAGACATCAGGCATGAGGCAAAAGGCTAAGTGACATCATCCAGACAAGACATGCAGTAACAACTTAGCAATGGTGACTCTAGACTGCAAACATCTCTCTAGTCTGTAAATTCCTTGTGGGCAGAGAAAAGTGTCTACCAAATCTATTTTTATGCTATTTGTTAAGCACTTACTATGTGCCAGGCACCAGGCGCTGTGGTAGATACAAGATAATTGGGTGGACACAGTCCATGTCCCACATGGGGCTCACACTCTTCCCTATTTTGCAGATGAAGTAACTCAAGTATGGAGAAATTAAGTGACTTGCCCAAGGACACCTAGCAGACAAGAGGCAAAGCCAGGATTAGAACCCAGGTCATCTGACTCTCAAGCCCACACATTTTTTACTAGGCCGCACTGCTTCTGTTCTACCAGTTTGCACTCTCCCAAGCACTTAGTTCAGCTCTGCACACAGTAAACTTCTTAACTAAAATCAATGACTGATAGATTTGACCCATTGTATTACATGACTGTGGATACTTAACTGCTTGCCTGACTTGACTACTGCCTGCTCAATGCATTCACATTTCCACTCTACATCTCATTCTACCTCTTGTACTAAGCACGCATTCTCTCCTAGTCTCACAGTGCTGCATATTTGCAATTGCTGTTATGTGCAGTCATGCTGGATGACTCTAAATGTATAATCAGAGAAACCTGCTGTTTGGAGCAGCGAGCCATAATAGAGTAAAGCAAATGCATCCATCTTCCCATGCAACCTAATCTCTACATACAATGGAGCCCTCTAAATACATACAGGCATCATTTCATGATACTTACATTGTAAGACACTGTTGTATTCTTTTCTTTCAATAGACTGAACCTAGTGTACGTTTTAATTTCCAAATAGTTCTTCTGAATTGAAATGTTTCATTTAAGAACAGTATCAAGCAACACACTACATTGGTATTTCAGTGGCACCAAGCCCAAGGTCCAATCTGACTATGCTTTTGCTAAACCGTGGGTTGCCAATTTTTCTTGGAACGGACTCATAGCCCAGCTTGGGGTAAAAGAGTGTTGGGGGGTGGGGGGAGACAGAACTTTCTCCTCTTAGGGGTTCCAGAGAACTTGTTCCATCCTTCAGACCTGAAAGGGAGAATTTGTTCAAATAATATAAGGAAAAGCACTTTTTAGCTGCACAATCAGTCAGTCAATGAGTGGCATTTATTAGGAGCTTTCTGTCTGCTGAGGACTATACTAAGTGTTTGGGAGGGTACAGTGCAACAGAGTTGGTAGACACGTTCCCAGCCCACAGTGAGCTTACAGTCTAGAAGATGGAATATGGATGTTTTTATAGTGGTTACTGTGCCCACCCTTTCATATTCCATTGTAAGTGCATGCACTGTGTTCATATAAAACCATTTTCATTCCACAGCTGTCGTGTCTACCAAATCTGCTGTTCTGTACTTTCCCAAGAGCTCAATACAGTACTCTGCACACAGGAAGGCCTCAATAAATACCACTGATTGATACTTACTCTGGAAAAAGTAAGTGGGACCAGACATCCCTGTGAGGTGTGGTTGTTCTCAAGGTGAAGGTTCATACCTTTAGGTTTACTTAAGGTTGCTCAAATTTCCCAGATAATGACCCCAGAATTGGCCCTTTTCTCTCCATCTGAACTACCACCACACTTGTCATGTCCTGGTTTGATTACTGCACCAGACTCTTCCCTGACCTCCCTGCCTCCAGTCTCTCCCTTCCCCTGTTTAGACCTCATCCCAGTGTTCAGAGTATTATACTAAAACATTGTCTGTACCTGTCTCCCCACTCCTCAAAACCCTCCAATGGTTCCCCATTCCTTTCCACATCAAACAGAAACTTCTGACCATTGGCTTTAACGGACACAATCACACTTATCCACACTCTTCTTCTGTTAAACCTCAAAGCTCTATGAAATCATATCTGCTCCAGAAGGCCTTCATGAATTAATTTCTAATCTCTTCATTTTATATTCCCCCATTTGCCACTTGAGCATTCCCATGACATCTAAGCACATGAGTACCTGTAAGTCTCTGAAGCACTTAGGTACATAACTTAATACTCAATAACTTCCCCTTATGTGTAATTTATTTTAGTTTCTGTCTCCCCCAACTCGATTGTAAACTCCACGAGAAGGAAGATTAAATAAATTCTATTGTACTCTCCTAAGTGCCTAGTATAGTGCTTTGCACACATTATATATTTAAAACCTATTTATTGATTAATTAATTGATTGACTACTGATCATAGATGAGTAATCTGAGAATCTGTATTAATTTTAGAGAAAAATAATAATTATGGTATTTGTTAAGTACTTACTATGTGCCAGGCACTGTACAGGCAAATTGGGTTGGATGCAGTCTCTGTCCCACATGGGGCTCACAGTCTTAATTCCCATTTTACAGATGAGGTAACTGAAGCACAGAGAAGTGAAGTGACTTACCCAAGGCCACATAGCAGACAAGTGGCAGAGGCAGGATTAAAACTCAGATCCTTCTGACTCTCAGGCCCATGCTTTATCCATGCTTTAGAGAAGCAGCGTGGCTCAGTGGCAAGAGCCCGGGCTTTGGAGTCAGACGTCATGGGTTCAAATCCCGGCTCCACCACTTGTCAGCTGTGTGACTTTGTGCAAGTCGCTTCACTTCTCTGGGCCTCAGTTACCTCATCTGGAAAGTGGGGATTAAGACTGTGAGCCCCAGGTGGGACAACCTGACACCTTGTATCCCTCCAGTGCTTAGAACAGTGCTTTGCACATAGTAAGCGCTTAACAAATACCATCGTCATCATCATCATCATCACTAGGCCATAAGGACAAGCATATTTACTAAGAAGTTGCCAGAAACCAGTTGCCAAACTTCATGCTGCTGCCCGGATTATCTTTGTCCAGAAACACTCTGGACATATTACTCCCCTCCTCAAAAACCTCCAATGGCTACCGATCAATCTGCGCATCAAGCAGAAACTCCTCACCCTGGGCTTCAAGGCTGTCCATCACCTCGCCCCCTCCTACCTCACCTCCCTTCTCTCCTTCTACTGCCCAGCCCGCACCCTCCGCTCCTCCACCACTAATCTCCTCACTGTACCTCGCTCTCGCCTGTCCCGCCATCGACCCCCGGCCCACGTCATCCCCCGGGCCTGGAATGCCCTCCCTCTGCCCATCCGCCAAGCTAGCTCTCTTCCTCCCTTCAAGGCCCTGCTGAGAGCTCACCTCCTCCAGGAGGCCTTCCCAGACTGAGCCCCTTCTTTCCTCTCCCCCTCGTCCCCCTCTCCATCCCCCCGTCTTACCTCCTTCCCTTCCCCACAGCACCTGTATATATGTATATATGGTTGTACATATTTATTACTCTATTTATCTATTTATTTATTTATTTTACTTGTACATTTCTATCCTACTTATTTTATTTTGTTGGTATGTTTGGTTCTGTTCTCTGTCTCCCCCTTTTAGACTGTGAGCCCACTGTTGGGTAGGGACTGTCTCTATGTGATGCCAATTTGTACTTCCCAAGCGCTTAGTACAGTGCTCTGCACATAGTAAGCGCTCAATAAATACGATTGATTGATTGATTGATTGATTTTGTCAATGTTTTATAAAGACAGTTTGGATGGTTTCTTACACTTCCCCTTACCCGACATGTGCCAAAGATCATGCAATAATAATAACAATGATGGCATTTATTAAACATTTACTACATGCAGAGCACTGTTCTAAGCTCTGGGGAGGTTACAAGGTGATCAGGTTGTCCCACGGGGGACTCACAGTCTCCATTTTACAGATGAGGTAACTGAGGCACAGAGAAGTTAAGTGACTTGCCCAAAGTCACACAGCTGTCAAGTGGCGGAGCCGGGATTTGAACCCATGACCTCTGACTCTGACTCCAGTGCTCTTTCCACTGAGCCTCGCTGCTTCTTAATGTGAAATGTGATTGCAATGTGATTCCAAGAGCACACAGTTAATAATATGCTTCACTAGTTGGTCCAAAAAGATTCTGGGTAGGATCCTGATAACAATGGAAAACATTATACTGTGATAATTACAGCAGTCTGCTCTTTAGCCTTTATTTCTGAAAATGGCAGTGCTTTAAGAGCTTGAAACACCACAGTATTCCACAAGCCGAGGAAAAGAGAGATCAGTTCTTCCGCAAGTACTGAAATTAAAAATACATAGGGTGAGATGCTGTATTAATTTAGCATATCCTGGATTTCAAATTCTGGAAAATTTTGTTTTAGGGGAGTCAGTGTGTTTTTAACTGTTGTATGCATTTCCAACTTCCGTTAAGTCTACTATTCCTCCCTAATTGACTCACGGGCCCATAACCCCCACTAACTTTTCCAAATGTTCATCTTCCTCCTGAAGCCCCCACTCCCTCCACTATCCCCATTCCTAACCCCTGATGACAGGGCCAATTACTTTGTAAGACTGAAGACATAAAACATGCACTTCCCAACATCTCCCCAGTGCTTCTTCAAAACTTTACTGTTCATTCTTTGTCTTTTTCACACTTTAAAATCAGTCAGTCAGTCAGTCAGTCAGTCAGTCATATTTATTGAACACTTACTGTGTGCAGATCACTGTTCTAAGCATTGAGGAGAGTACAATGTAACAGAGTTGACAGACACCCTGCCCAAAAGGAGCTTAGTCTAGAGGGGGAGACAGGCATTAATATAAATACATTATGGATATGTTACCTAAGTGCTGTGGTGTGAGGGTGGGGTGAATCAAGCGTGCAAATCCAAGTGCAAAGGAGTACAGAAAAGCCCTTTCTCAAGAGTAGCCTCCGGCCTGCACTCTAAATCACCTCCTGTATCTGTCCTGATCCTTTCATCTCCTAAAATCACTTGCTCCCACTCTCCTCTCCTCCGTCACTATTATTTTCAGCCTCTCCACTCTTCAAGGCTGATCCTTGAAGAGCTCCCTGAAGAACAGTTCCTTCCCCGCTTCCTTTTTTTTGTGGTATTTGTTAAGTGCTTTACTATGTGCCAGGCATTGTTCTAAGCACTGGGGTATATATAAGGTAATCAGATTGGACACAGCCCCTGTCCTGTTAAGGCTCTCAGTCTTAATCCCCATTTTATGTATGAAGTAAATAAGGCTCAGAGAAGTTAGGTGATTTGCCCAAGGTTACACAGCATACACACTCAAACACACTCACGTTCCCTATCCTGAAAAACCTCTTTCTTGACTTCTTGGTCCTTTCCAGCTATCAATCTACATCCCTGCTCCCGTTCCTATCCAAACTCCTAAAACAGGTGGAATAACACCCATTATCTTTATTTCCTCTCCACCAATTTTCTTCTAGACACACTACAGTCAAGCTTTTGATCCCTTCATTCCTCAGAGATTACACTCTCAAAAGTCATCAGCGTTCTCTTTATAGGCAAGTCCAAAGGCTTGTATTTCATCCTGATCCTCAACCTCTCAGCCACTGTCAACACTATGGACCACATTCTCCTCCTTGAAACATTATCTGAACTCAGTTTTGCTGACATTCTACTAAATTGGTTCTCCTCCTATTTCTCAGTTTCTCAGTTTCATTTACTGGTTTTCTCCTCTGCCTCTCATCAAGTACACTATAGATTTGGGGTTTGCTAATATAATTAAAGGCTTCCAGGAAACGTGTTTCTTGCTAGGTTTCCTCCTTCCCTCCTCTGATTGGTCCCCCCAAGCAATAATAATTATTATGGTATTTGTTAAGTGCTTACTATGTGCCAAGCACTGTTATAAGCACTGGGGTAGATCCAAGGTAATCAGGTTGTCCTACGTGGGGCTCACAGTCTTAAACCCCATTTTACAGATGAGGTAACTGAGGCACAGAGAAGTTAAGTGACTTGCCCAAAGTCACACAGCTGACAAGCGGCTGAGCCGGGATTAGAACCCATGACCTCTGACTCCCAAGACCATGCTCTTTCTGCTAAGCCATGCTGCTTCTTCAAGCAACCATGATATAATTGGTGGAAAACATCGGCCTGCAGAGTGTTTGCCATGCCTAAGCTGGATTGGAATGATGGGAAAATCTCCCTGTTCAGACTTTTGTTCTAATAACACAATCATCTGGGGTTCTGAATTCAGGAGAATGGGTACAGTGGGTACTCAGCAGCCACTTTTCATGACATGAGGCACTCTGTTTCCAAGACCGCCTGACTACCAGTCCTGTGCACTTTCTGTAACAAAAACAAAAACTCTGGGAAAAGGTATATCTGTGGGAGTCAGGTAGAAGTTGGGACAGTCTGGATATGATCACCAGAGTTTGGAATGGAAGGGGAAGGAATTTTCTCCCCTTAAAAGCCAGGTGGAGTCCCAATACCTTTTGAAGTCCAATAATCAACAGAAAATAAGTGGGAAGGAAATCAAAAAATAATTTCAGTCCCTGCCCAAGGACTGGAGCCTTTTGCTAGGCACAGGTTACCAGCAAGACACACTTGCTCAGTCACCAGGATTAAAACTCTAGGAAAATTGGAGGCAAATGGAGGGGATCTGTAGTGCTTAGAACAGCTTGTGAGGCAGATTTTCTTTTGCCTCCCTGAAAAAAAGAAACCCACAGGTTTCTTCCTTGCTGGGAGCAGAGCAGGGGAAGCACAGAGAGGTTAGCAGTCTGAATCCTGGCTTTGAGTTCCAGGCAAATGAAGGGTAAATGGATGGTCTCCAGGTAGGCAGTGGGGAGGCAGCTCCATGGCAGAGCAGACAGGACCTGATCCATCCTGCTTCTTCCTCCCGCTCACTCTTCGCAAAAATGCTTCACCTCCATTCCCTTATTTATACTGTTGTCCCAGTTTGGAACTCCTTTCCTCTCTAAATTAAACCACAACTCCCCTACATTCAAGGCCCTTCTTAAGTTCTACTTCCTCCAACAAGCCCTCCCTGATTAATTCCCAGCACACTAAGCCATATATCAGTCATTTGTAGTGCTTATGAACTTCAGCACATTTGTTCAATTGTACATTAAATTATGTCTGATGGGCTGTCCTATTCTTAAATACTTTTAAGTGTGTCTTCCCTGTAGAGTGTTAGGTCTTTGTGGGAAAAGAACATGTTTCATCTTTCTTTTGTGTTTCTCAAGGATCAAGCCCAGTGTATTGTACCAAGTGGAGGCTACTTTTTAGACAATTTCACTCCAAGACCTTATTGTTTAGAATGCTGTCATCATTCTTTAAAAGTGAAGCAAAGAGGTGACATAGGTACAACTGCTCTAGAAGTCAGACTGGACATTTATGGAATGTCTAGATCTCACACCATGAAGAAGGCTGCACCCTACAATTGCTGTACAGAGAGAGACACCCAAAAGGCATGAAAATTCAAACCAAACTGGAGGTCACTAAGAAAAACATTAACGATAGCTATAGCAGGATTGACTCAGATCTAGCCCTCTAGCTGATATCAGATCCAGACCATCAATTGATTTGTCGAAGCTGGTGTACTTCCAGCCACAGTGACTACCAGCTGGCTCCAAGCCTGCCACGAATGCCGTCAGCAACACCCTGCGCACATCTGTGGCAGACTCAGAGCCAATAGGAGCTGACACGGGTGAAAGTACACAGCTACTTCTGCGCCTCCAAGAATTTGGTGTTTCCGGCCCTTGACACCATGTGAAACTGGGTAAATTGTCCTCCGGCCAAAACAGTTGCACAACTTAGATCTGTGAGCTCAATCCTACTGGTGAAATAATATTCTGTTGTTCACTTTTAAGTGAACTCTCCTGTCAGGCCTCTAGTGGATCATGGACTAACTCATCCTAAATAACACTTAAGGGGCAGGAAGAAGTTAATTTGCCCCCCGAAGACGAGCAGTTGATTATCAACTCAGTGGTAGGATCAAACACTAATGGTAAAACAAAGACTGAAGCTCGAGTTCTTGTTTCTTGGGGATAGTAGCATTGAAGATTGTATGGGAATAATTAGAATAAGGGAAAGAAAAGTCATATTGGTGTTGAAACTGGGCACTGACACAATATGACATAATTGGCACGCCATCAGAAAGTTTCCTCTGGATGCAGCATTCTAACCCCATTTCGTAACAATAATTAACATCTGCTCAAAAGAGTAGTAATGTAGCCAGGCAGAACCACGTGAGGGGAATGGTACAGTAGGGTGTGTTTTCTTAAACTGTAATAATATGTTATTAAAGTGTCAAATGCCTACATTTGTGACAATAATTATATAAACAGACCTACGAGCTCAGGAAAGGAAGGGAAACTGCCACAATAAAACCCAAAGGGAAGATAACCTCAAATAACAAAAAGAGGCCTAGTCAACTTTTCCAGAGCTCGGGCTGAACATATTTGAAAGGAATGAAGATGATTCTCATGGGGTTTTTTTTCTTTTTTTAAAGACTAACTTCAAGTAAGAATTATTTGTTAACAAGTGGAAATCATTACTCCAGGATTTTATTCAGTGCAACACTATACAGAAGAAAATAGGCTCCCAAGCTGATTGAATGTTGTGTGGTTTTTTTTTTCCATTTTGAGATCATCCTTAAATTTTCAGAAACACTGGAAAACTTCAATAATTGTGCCCCCCAAGAAATTGTCCTTCATGTTTTGATTAAATTGTTTAGAGGAACAGTTTTCTCTTAACAAAAAAACTGGTTAAGAAACTATGGATGATTGGAGGAGATTAACTCTCCAAGAACTTCTTCAGAATTACATTTGTTTGTGGACTCATTATATCTCTGGGGAAGACTCAAGTTGTATTCCAGCAAACTCTTACATCCTCACGCTGAAGGAAGACAATATGCTGAATAACTATAAATGAAAGGTCAACCACCTTGGTATCAGGGCTTATTTTTTAGGTTTAATGAAACCACTGGATCTCAATTGGGGGTTTTATTTAATTCCCATTGGATTGCTAACTTTTAGGGTGTGGTAGTTCTGGGAAGACCAGAGGGGTGTCAAAGTGCTTAGCAACTCTTCAGAGGTCTCAAATGGTAATTGCTCTCATCCTTAGGAAGGGGGTGGGAGAAGAACTCAGTGGGGAATAGATCCCTCTGCACTTTCTAAGCTCCTATTTACATTGCACTGCGCCAAGGGAATGTTCAAAAAAACCCGCTACTACCATGGTAGCTAAAAATGGTTAGGGAAAGAAAAAGACTGAGATATGATAACAAAAACCAGTTACCCAAGAAAAGTATACACTGAAGCCTAATGGGTAGAGCTATTTCTAGAGCTAATGTATAGAGAAGCAGCATGGCCTATTGGAAAGAGCGGGCGGGGGGTGGGGGCTGGAAGTCAGAGGACCTGGCGTCTTACTTCAGCTCTGCCAAAGCTTGCTGTGTGACCTTCAGCAAGTCACTTGACTTCTCTTGGCCTCAGGTCTCCTGTTCTCCCTCCTATTTAGACTGTGACCCCCATGGGGGGAAGGAACTTAGTCCAACCTAGTTCAATGTTATCTACTTCAGCGCTCAGAAAAGTGTTCAATACATACTACGTGTTTAACAAATTCCATTAAAAAATAGAGATTTAAGGATGGGGTCACAGTCCATTTTTAAATGGGTCAGTACCTGTCACTTTAAAAGGTTGGGCATCCATGAGCTGCATAATGAAAAGTTGTGTTTTGTGGAGATAGTTTAAGTTCCTCGGCCGTTTGGAATAATTGTGAGAAATGGGAATTTTCCAAGTCAGGGTTTTGGGGTGAGAGAGTTTTGGGAAGGTTTAGCATAAGATTTCACCCTGAGTTAGAAAAGACAGGCAGGAAGGGATCCCTTGTATTGGCTATTCCCCTGGGTACTTTGAAGATCAGATGTGGGGTTTTGGTCTGGTCCTGAGATTAGACAGGGAACCAGTGTGCCAATAGTGCATTACTGATAGGGGTTCTCATTTGCCTACACAGCTGATGAGATGCACTGCTATCTAGCAGCTTGAAAGCACTTACAGCCTCTAAGTTAAAGTACATTGCTGTGGCCTTATCAGATTGTGGAAGGGTAGGACATCACCTAATGCCCACTTATAGATCTTTCTGGATAGTGATGCTACCAGGAAACTAAGAAACACTGATGACTATAATAATGCCTCAAGATGCTTCACTATTCATAATAGGCCTGAATCTAATTTAAGACTACAGCCTGCAAACCTACTTCATAGCAAAAGAAGCCAATCAGATTTAGGTCCACAGCTTCCATAAATGCCTGCTTGGAAAACTCTAATGGAAATGATTATGTGAGCAACTGGCTACTGTATGGCAGGGATAAGATTATTATTTGCACAATCAAACATTTTAATTATTTACAGCCAAAGTTTAGTATGAATTGATTATGCAAACTTTGATTGATCAAAACACCATGATCTCTCTTTAGCATGTGCATGTTTTAGAACATCATGGAAATATTTTGTAACAATTTATATAGATGTCCCTTTGAATACATGAAAGAGGTCTTTTTTCACCAAAAAGAAAGAAATTGGAATAGGAATGTAATAGGTCTGGGAGCTTTTAGTTTGTTTTCAAAGAGGATGTTATAATGGGAAGCTTTATAATTGAAATCTATGCAAATTTTGTGTAAAGAAAAATTCAGTTGACAGGAGCCTTAGGCTGTGTCCAAAGCTATAATAGGCTTCAGGGGACAGATACCTTTCTTACTTTCCTCCTTGTCTGTGCCAATTGCTTAATACATAATACTAATAGCCAGGAGGAGATTAGGTGAAGTGTCACCCTACTTCTCTCATGGTAGAGTATTTCTTTCCCCTCCTCCTCACCTCCTCCACAAAGGTTCTTCTGAAAAAGGAGCAACTGCTCTCGGTTTCATGATTTTGTGTACTTAAGCACTGTGTCTATTTCGAGTTGTACTGCTTTGGCACTAATTTGGCAAGGGGCAAAAATGGTATCCAACTATCTTCAAGTGCAAACAACAGAGAAAAGACTGGATTTTCTTCCAAATCCATCCACAAAAGTAATACCCTTTCTGAGGCTTGTGTTCTTGAGGTTTATTTTTCTAGTAGAGATCTAGCACCAGCAGAACTTGATCATGTCAATCAATCAATAAAATTTGAGCGTTTACTGTGTGCAGCATACTGTACTAAGCACATGGGAGAGTATAATGAGTATATTATCAGGACTCTCCTGCAGGTGTCAAGGGAAGAGATTACCTCAGTTAATCAATCAGTAGTACTTACTGAGCACCTACTGTGGTAGCTCCCTGCAATACTGTCGATTTGTACTTCCCAAGCACTTTCTACAGTGCTCTGCACACAGTAAGTGTTCAATAAATATGATTGAATGAATGAATAAGGGCATGGGAGAGTAATACCTCCTGGAGAAGATGTCTGAGGATTTCCAAATAACATGGGAGAAGGGGAGATTATGAGCCTCAGAGTTCCTTTAGATTCAGAGGATCTGTCTCCAGACTGTTAATTTCAAGGACATTGGTATCTGGAGGCTCTCCCTATTGAAACTGCGGATTCAAAAATAAAAATGATTTCTTTTTGATATTTTTCTTTCCCTGGCTCACTCTCATTTCTGTCTCATTTTTGATCCCAGGAGATTGAGTCAGACTTCCTGTTACTAAGACAGAAAGAATTCCTTCCTGTCCTTGGATGCATGCATGTGGCCCCAATTGCAGTCAGTGGGAGCCATGAATGTGTAGCCATATTTTATGATGTCATGGAAAATTCTGTTCGAACTCTGAATCTCTAGCGTTTCTCTGAATGAGACCCAGGGCTCCAGAACCATCGTGTTTCCCTACCAGAATATGTGCCTATTCTCAAGTGCTCTGTTTCTGATTGGAGGGTCATACTTCTAACTGTGGCTGCCTCACGTAACCATACAAACTGAGGTGGAGCCACATTCACTCGCAACATTTAGTCAACCCTAACTATACTCTACTTCCCAGTGGAAAGAAATCCCCTTCCCCCTTTCCTTCTTCCACTTTCTTTCTTCTCTTCCATTACCCTCTTCTCCTATATCAGTAATTGTTCTCTAAAATTCTTTGGGATGAAGGAAGCACTATTCAGTCATGAAGACTCCTACCATTCTCTCCTTGCATCTCTCTGAGGAGAGTTGAAGCCAGTTGAGAGATTTCATTGGGAGAGTGAAAGAAATCTACCCTGCAATGGAGTTGAACTTTCAAGAACAAGTGGACTTGCCCATTTGCCAATCCTGAAAAAGATAAAGGCAGTTTCACCAAAATATTTGAGCATTATTTTTCTTACTTCTAATTTTTAGCTAAAATAACAATTCGCTATTCTCTCTCCCGAACTGACGAGGCAAATAAAAATTCCAAATTAGGTTCTCCTCCACTCTCATTTTCCTGTGCACATAAATCAAAAAGCAAGAAGAGTGCAAGGTGCTCCGTAATATTTTCTAGCTCTATGACCCTACTGGAGCCACGTAGTCTGTTTGCAGCAGTATCAAGGGACCGAAGATCACATAAATAGGAGCTGTTGGAGCAACCAGTTCATAAAGATCATCTCAAATAGGTCACAGTTTCCATTTCAGGATCCTATTGAAAATATTCAATCTTTCTTTCATATATTTTCTGTTTTGTGAGAAGACCAGTGCTTTCTACTATTCCCTTTTTGATTTGAAGTATAGGGAAGAACTGTGGAAAGAACACAGGGCTGGAAGTCAGAGGACCTGGTGTCTCATCCTGTCTCTGCTACTTCTCCACCATGTATGTGACCTTAGGCAAGTCACTTAACTTCTCTGTGCCTCAGTTTCCTCATCCGTAAAATGGAGATTAAATCCTATTCTTTCTTACTTAGCCTGTGAGCCCCATGTGTCCAACTAGATTACCTTGTAACAACCCCAATACAAGCTTGGCACATAGGCAAGTGCTTAACAAATACCATTATTATTATCATTATTATTGTTTGTTACTGTGGAAACAGTGATATCATAAATTTATGTGACAGTTGCTACCATCACGTAGAAATCCTCATACTCTACCTTTTAATGTGGAAGAAGGTGAAGAAGAGGGTGAAAGACTATGGTAAATGACCAGTCTACGAAACTAAGGAACCCATACCGGAGATTCCCCTAGCCACTTTTATTCCTCTCAACAAGATTTTGACAAGACTTAAGAGAATCTAAGAGTTTACACATTATATGCATAGAGAAGCACTATAGTGTAGTGGATAGACCACCTGCCTGGGAGTCAGGAGGTCATGGGTTCTAATCCCGGCTCTGCCACTTGTCTGCTGTGTGACCCATGTGTTATCTGTAAAATGGGGATTGAGACTGTGAGCCCCATGGGGGTCAGGGTCTGTGTCCAATCCGATTTGCTTGTATCTACCCCAGGGCTTAGTGTAGTGCCAAGCACATTGTAAGCACTTAACGAATACCATAATTATTATTATTATCATTATTACACGTGCCACAGGATGTAGATGAAACTGGGCTAAGTTAAAGATGCTGAGAGACCTCTTATTCCAAATATCCTTGATCCCAGGAGATTGAGTCAGACTTCCTGTTACTAAGACAGAAAGAATTCCTTCCTGTCCTTGGATGCATGCATGTGGCCCCAGTTGCAGTCAGTGGGAGCCATGAATGTGTAGCCAAGAATAGAGGCTGGCATTGGGTGTGATTAAAATCTTTTGTTCCTTAACAATGGTTTAAGACACTAACAGTGCATTTGTAGGGTGTATATTAAAGAGGTTTCCCCCTTGGTGGGTCCTCCATGCCAGTCTTTTAAGTTTGGGGTGAAGGTATGCCAGACAACCACATGTCACTGCTGATGGGACAGGACTTCAGTTCTGGAGTTCAAATGGCCATCTTTACAAGTAAAATTTAATTGTACAGAAAGTTGGCCATAAATGGTAATAGCCTATACTTTGTTAAAAAAAATGAAGAAAATATTTTTATCTTTGAAATATAGCTTTGAAGCATGGACGGTAAACATGCAACTACAGAATTAATTCTTCACTGAATAGGCCTTTTTAAATGTCTCTTTCATAATTCCATCTTCTATTCCATTGTCTTAGGAGTGGGTAGTATACATGACTGCAAACAACTCCATGTAAAACAATTTGGTGACCAGCTGCTATTTTTCATAATGAGTCTACTCTGAGGACATAAAGTAATATTACAAATTCTACTTACCACACCACACCACACAGGTTTGAGTCAACTACTTTGTGCAGTGGTTTGTATTCTGTCATCTCAAAATCTTACCATTGTCTACTCCCCCATTGTCTGTTAATTAGTCTAAAATATGTTACCACTTGTGTATAGGAGTAGAATATTTCACAAAACCTAAAGTCACCACAATCACTCTAGGCAGGCATAAAGTCTCTTTCTCTAGGCAGGCATAAAGTATCTTTACTCTATAATATTTTTTAACCTTATTCTCTGGAGGACAAAAGGAGGAAAAGGAACTGCACTGTAAACATTGCCCTGTTACTGTACTCGTATATAGTGTTAATCTGCTCTAATGTTATAACTGAGTGGATGGCAGACCATGGATCTCTCAAAATTGCCATGTGTCGGGACATTTCTGGAATGGAATGAAGCCTGGAGAAGGACTCTGGCAGTACACTTTTTTTAGACAGTCAGTTCTCTATGTAACACCTGTAAGGGATGTCAGTATTATAACAGCATAGCAGCATATAGCATATAGCATATAGCAGCAGGTATACAGCATGGGCCTGGGAGCTAGAAGAACCTGGATTCTAGTCCTGTCTCCATCACTTATCTGTTGTAAGATCTTGGGCAAGTCACTTAACTTCTCTGGGCCTCAGTTACCTCATTGTAAAAAGGGGTTAAGACTGCGAGCTCCATGTGGGACGGGAACTGTTTCGAACCTTAGTAGCTTGTAACTATTCCATCACCTAGAACAGTGCTTGACACAAAGTAAGGGCTTAACAATTACCATTATTATTATTATTATTACCCTTCTTGGAGGTGAAACTGAAAATCACATAGGACCTCTATGTCAGCAGAGGCCTTAACTCTAGATTTTCTCACAACTGCCTTGTGCTCTTTCCTCAGCAGCTTTTTACTGCTTTTCAAAGTTGGTTACAAGACATTGTTCAGTTCTCTGGAGGGCCTGCATTGTCATCATCAATACTGCCATTGTCATTATTATCATCCTAACCAATAGGAACAGCAGCAGAATTTACTGAGTGCTTAGTGTGGGCAGAGCATGGTATTAGGTTCACTAGTCCCTCATCTGTAAAATGGGGATAAAATACCTGTTCTTCCTACTTAGATTTTGAGCCCCATGTGTGACACTGTATCCAACCTAATTATCTTGTAATGATAATGATGATGATGATGATGATTACTACATTTTCCATCACTGTAGACAAAACCCCTATCCTCCATATCTCACAAACCTGTAACTCTGGCATTGCCCTTTACTCAGTTCTCTTATTCCACTCACACACTTGATCTGTCACCAAATCTTGTCAGTTCTAGCTTCAGAACATTGCTAAAGCCCACCCTTTATTCTCCATCCAAGCTGCTACCATGCTGATCCAAGCACTTATTCTATCCTGCCTTGACTACTGCATCTGCCTCCTAACTGACCTCTCTGCTTCTTGCCTCTCCCTACTCCAGTACAAACTTCACTTTGCTTCGTGGGTCATTTTTCTTAAAAAAAGCATCAAGTCCAGGTCTCCCCAATTCTCAAGAACCTCCAATAGTTGCCCATCCACCTTTCCATTAAATAGAAACTCCTTACCATTGGCTTTAAAGCACTCATCAACTTGCCCCCTCCTACCTCACCTCACTGATCTCCTACTACAGCCCAGCCTACACACTTGGCTCCTCTAGTGTCAGCTTAATCACTGTGCCCCAATTTTGTCTATTTCACCACCAACCCCTCTCCCACATTCTCCTCCTAGCCTGGAACTCCCTACCCCTCCATATATAACAGACCACCACTCTCCCTACTTAGAAAGCATTAAGACTACATCTCCTCCAAGAGGCTGGGACTGTGCCCAGCTCACGTGCCCATGTCTAGCTGTGCCCTTCAACTCAACAGAATGGCTGTTGTAGCCCTCCCATTCCAATATTCTTTCCTGGGCTAGGGGTCTAGATAGGTAGCAGGATTCCTAGTCCAAGCTGTAGATTTTGTATCCTGTTCTGTGGCTCAGAGGGTGCCGAGACTCTATGGTCCCTTCAATCGGCCCGGGACATCCTTCATTTGTGCTGCGGTGGCTGGGAGTCAGTTCTGGCACTCCTCGACTTGGGAGTTCATAATCCTGGCACCTCTGCTTTCGTCATTTCTTATTATGTGTCTGCAGCACTTCACTGCAGCTCATGTAAACCTGGAACCTCATTTATTACAAATTAAACTGTCCCAGAGAAGTTGCCCCAGTCACCATTCTCCCCTCCACCCCTACCCTTTTGCTGGCCCATTTCCTTGTAAATGGTTGTGAGGGTGAGTTTCTGTTGATCCGGGGAAGTGAGAAAAACCAAAAGAAAAAAGGGGAAAAAATTTAGATTACGCGGCGTTCACATTTACAAGTCTAAAGGGAAAGGAAAATCTGGGAATATAAATGAATAGCTTCATAGTTAGGACTTATATTTTCAGGTTGGAGTGGGATGAATGTTCCAAGAACTCAGAACTGGTATTAAGTGGAGGGCATGAGTGGGAGAAGAGAGTAGAAAAGGGGCCCTAGGGTGACAAAGTGAAAAAAATGATCTTTTACTTTTTTCCCATTTTCTAGTAAACCACCAAACCTCTGAGCCTAGTTTTCAAATAAAGGCTCATCTGAAATCAACCCCCAGCCTGTTTTCCTTGTCTTTCTTCAGAACACAAGCAACTCTCGAGATGTCAACCAGTTTTTCTGATTTATCTTAATATTTACTCTGAAACCTCACAGATCACACTATAACTCTGCACGATTTGAAAAGGCTGTGATGTGGCATTAACCCCCAAGAACCCAAGCTTGTCATGAAAACACTGCAAGTCACTTCATTATATCATTAATACTGCCCCATTAAGCATGGTAAAAAATATATTTCCTCAAGTACTATTGAACCATGGAAGAGACATTATTTTTGACAAGATATTTTCAGCATTAGACATCAACATGCTTTCCTCTTTTCCTCCACCCAAGAAACAGGTAGCAGAAGACATCAGAAACACAATTACATATCTCTTCTATCCCCTTTCTGGGCACAAGTTTCCCAGAAACTGTGGAGGATAATAAAAAACGTGTTGCCCTTCAGATTTAAAAGCAGATGCACTTGTGAGATGCCAAATGGAAATTAGTGAGCATGGAGCCACCTTCTGGGTCGCTGACTGTTGCAGTAACTCCCTAGCAAACTGAGGGATCAGTAATATTGACAGATTCTTGGATTCTCTTCTGATAGCTGTGTCCATGCCCTTTGATGTCACCATCATGATACCTGCTTTGTGCCGGTCATAAATTCAAAGCGTAATCCATATACTGTGTATGAAAAGAAGCTGATGTTCCAAACTAACTGGTGCCTGCAGAGAGCATGCTGGCTTTGAAATGTATGTGAAGCTATCCTTCATGCTCGAAGATGACACTTCTGACGTTAAGATTTTATTAACGTGTGCGAATGAGGTTGGTCAGATCGATGTGTGACTGACAATCCCTTCTACATTGTGTAGAGTGTCCTTTGCTTTTCTGCAGTGATTCGTGCTGCTCTCCATTGTCCCTTTGTCCTTGGTCTTGCTCCAAGAAAGCCACCCTATTTCTAAAGGCCTCATGTTGAGTGGGTCTGTCTGTTGCTGCTACTAACCACAGACAAAAAAATCTGAGATTTTACTTCTTTGAGTCCTTAAATGCTTCTTCAGTTCTCCTCGTTTTCAGCCGGCACTCGGCTTATCCTATAACAGCAGTTTGGATAGCATTCCGATTTCTGTGGAAGAGTATGGACCTGAGAGTAAGGAGACCTGTGCCCTAAATCCAGTTTTGCCAGTGGCCTACTGGGTGACTCTGGACAAGTCATTTAACTTCTTTGAGCCTCAATTTCCTCAAACAGGATTTTCAATCAGTAGTTTTTATTGAGTGCTTAGTTAATGAAGAGCGCTCTCCTAAGCACTTGGGACACTGCAGTGCAACAGAGTTGGTAGACACATTCCCTGTCCATAATGAGCTTATAATCTAGAGGGATCTTGCTAAAATTTAGGGAACAGTGAGATCTCGTGATCATTTCTCTAGTCAACATTGGTGCTTTCTCTTTGAAAATGGTTATAATCAATCAGTTAACCAATTGCATTTATTTAGCACTTACTGTGTGGAGAGCACTACACTAAGTGCTTGGGAGAGTACCATATGACAGAGTTTGTAGGTATGTTCCCTTCCCACAAGGCACTTAATCAAGACTGCAAGTTCTTGAACAATACACCTTATCCCTTCATGTAGATTTCATTAGTTCTACCATTACATATGGCAATTTACCATTCTGGTTCTATCTACAACAATAACAAGTTAACCATTCTTCATAAGATGTCAATCTCAATAAGGAAAGACCTGTTAAGGGAATCATTGCAGTGCTATTAACAACTCTTTATGATCCCCTGCCTGTGTCTGTTGAGTAAGGAGTCTTCTGTAAACTTCTTGTGGGCAGGGAATGTGTCAGTTATATTGTTGTGTTATACTCACCCAACTGCTTGGTGCTCTGCACATAGCCAGCGCTCGATAAATACAAATTATTGATAAACTCTTCCAAGATTCTTCGGTGAAGTGTGTGGGTGTTTATAAATTCATCAATAATGCCTAAAAAAGTGTATTTTGATATTAACCTGGTTAAACTTGAACTCTTCAATCCAAGGGACCCATCCCATGTTTCACACCTATTCCTTAACTTCTCTATATGTCAGAGCATAAGCTTGAGTAAGTATCCCTTTTGTTGGCATTGTGAGGAGTAATAGAAATGCTGAATTTCTTGCTTGGCTATAAGTAGCTCTTTGTCCTCAGAGTCATTCTCATAAAACCAGTACTGGTGCCATCTGCTAACAGTGTCTCCAGTCTCAATGGTTGTTTGGTAGAGAGTATTTTGTATAGAGATAGCCACCTATTCATTGGTCACACTGGTCGATTTTTTTCTGTTCTGTTTCAGGTACTTCATTGTTGTTCCTAAACTTCTTACAGGTATTTTCATTCTCTAGAAGTTTTATGTTCAGCCATCTGGACAGTTTGAATGCCACTGGGTGATACATTGATTTTATCGCCAGTGAAAGTTTGTAATGAATCAAGCAATTATTAGGCCAGCATGCAGCATTGTGAATCGCAGCAGTAATATGACTATCCTTCAGGTCTTGCTGTTGGACACTGTCAGGAAGGTGCCACTGCTTAGATTTGGAAGCATTGAAAATGAGGAAAGAGAAATGAGCTGTTAAATGAGGTGACTCTGCTGGGTATGATGGTTTATGAAGACAGGAGTCCCAGAGGTGCATGAGAGTGGCGAGGCAAACTGATCAAAAAAGCGAGGCTGGCTGAAGAGGATGGGAAGTAGCACTGGGAGAGGTTTGGCATTGATGGCAAGAATGATTTCTCTCCATTTATTTCTGCCTTCTACAGAGCAAGTCTTACAAAAATAAACATTTAGAGGTCAAAGATGAATAGGGAAAATTGTCATTAAAATCTGGTTCTCTGTTTGGAGATGTCTTGTTGTCCTTCAAATATGCAAACCATGGCCTAAGGGAAATCATGAATTAGACTGTTCGTTTCAGGGTTACTTGTTATCCTAAAAATATGACAGCAAACAGAACCTTTCCAAATGTGTCCTTAGCCCTCTTGGCTCTCAAGAAATTGTGGGTAGATAAACAGACATGGAACATGCACCAGGTTTGCTTCATTGCTGGGAAGTGTAATTTGATATAAGGTTGTGGCGGTCACAGTGTAGATGAGGAGAGTAAGCAAATCCTTTAAATGGAGTTATTGGAAACTGCCTTCATTAGAATACTGTAATTGGTCCCCGCAGGGTATTACAGGTTAGTGACACGGGAAAAAGAGGAGAGGGAGAAAAAAGAGGAAGGGAATTACTATGTATGGATTTTTTTTCCCCCTTTCTTCTAGAGTACAGAACCGCTAGCAAGGCTTGTTTGGAGTGCAAGAAGTGCAAACCACCTCTGCAGTATGGGACACAAAGACAGGCCTGTAGAAGTCTTCCTACTTAGAAGCTTTCTACATAGGGCTGAGGTTAGCTGATTAGAAGTCTGGACACTTGAGATCCTGGAACATTTTTTGCCCTTCAAGGAGATGTTTGAAGAGGAGAGAGTAGCATTTCTCTCCCTTAAGGAATCTTCAAGGAATTCCTTATCAGGTATTCATTACCAACCAAACTGTGGGGAAGGAGGTGATGGGAATTAGCCCGCTGCTGGGTAGGGACTGTCTCTATATGTTGCCAACTTGTACTTCCTAAGCGCTTAGTACAGTGCTCTGCACACAGTAAGCGCTCAATAAATATGATTGAATGAATGAATGAATGAATGAAAGAGAACTTCCTCAAACATCCTAGAGCCCCAAAGCCTGATGGGGTCCCACAAGCCATCCCTGGGCTTTTTTACTGCCCCACCTTGATCCAGGGAGAAGGGTGGAAGAGGGAGCCTCACCCTTCATTTCTATTCTGTTGTAGTATTTTTGCCCTGAAATGCATTTGCTTTTTTCACCTGTGCCTTTGAGGAAAATCCAATTAACTTGGTTTTTCAGAGAGGTTGTTGAATTTTAGTCCATAGCTTTAGTACCTTAACACGTTTTGCCCTCAATTCTTAGCCAAGCAGCTTCTCCAAACACCATTCTAAGGGATGGTGAGTAAAAAGAAATTGAAAGTAAAAAGAAAGATGGTAGTAACAAGAAATTAGCATATTCTAAATAATGAGTGGGGTAGTGATGTGGATTGTTAAATCAATAGTAGGCATGATGTTTTATTTTGTTATATTCTGGTATTTAAAGAAGAACATCATTTTAAAGGGATCTGACGGAAAATGAACCCCAGTCCATGACCAGAGAGGAGGGAGAGTTGATTAGGGTTAGGCCAGGTAATAAAGTTAGTTTGGTCTCTTTCTTCTCTTCCTCAGGAGAAAGGCCCCTACAAAGAGAAAGGGGAAAAAAGAGAGATGAGAAAAAGAACCAGTAGGAGAGAAAAAAAAGAAAAAAGGGAGACAAAAAAAGAGAGAAGACCACATGAAGGAAAAAAAGTAAAAGATAAATGGAAAAAGAATACCTAATAAGATTTTTTTAGAGACTGCTGTATTAAATTAAAGTCATACATAGGTTTCAAAGGAAATCACATGTCGGCAGAATGGTGAGCCCACCTGACAATGCACGCTAACAGAATTGTAAATGTAAAGGGTAATGCTTGTCAGCTCCTGACAGCTCTAAATGGCCTTTTAGTTCAGTACGCAGAGCTGTCATAAAAAAACATAAAAATGCATATGCAGACAGCTGAAACTGCTATGCACATCATTATCTGCAAATGGTATAAGTATCCTGAACAAAGGGCCTTCCAGTTTAAGGACATGCATAAGACATTTTTCTGCCTCCAGCCTTAAAACAAAGTGCTGTCAAGAAAACAAGATTCCCAGTGCCAGAACTGAGGTTTTTCTGTCAATCAGCGAGGTGCTACATTTGTACATATTTTTCTGACCCTGCATATGAGAAGAGCATCCTTAACAGATGTGTGTTTAACTTCTGGCAGATACATCTGTTTCTTCTGCATTTTTCTTCTTATTTCTTTATCATTTTCTTAACATACCGCTGAGAAGAGCCGTTGGGTTGTGTACTTATTAGTTTCACTGTGTCCTCATTTTTTTTTTCTTAGTATCCATTAGAATGGCTTTACCCCTTATTTGCCAAGACATCTGGACGCCTATGAGGCTTTGCCTTTCCTGATCTAATATATGACAAGATTTAAGAGTCTTGCACAAATCTGTGGTGCTGCCTGCTCTGCTCTTATTCAAAATGTGTTATCTTGGACGGTTTTCAGTTGTGTCAGCTATTTAAACAATATGGCAGATTGAATTGACTTTCACAGCACAGTCGAATGTTACACTATTGAAAGGTAATTGTAGTTGCAGTCTGAGGCTATTTTGTGTGGGGCATGACTGGTGACCTACTCATCAGCTTTCTGACTCTCCAAGGAAGTTTTCCAGATACTAGTTCACCTACCCAGTCCCAGCCATGATTTGCGTCAGGTGGAGAGTGAAGAGTGCTGATTTTATTTATTTTATAATGATGAGGGGGATGTTGTTTATTTGTTTGTTTTTGGCAAGGAAGCATTAAATCCCTGGCTCAAATCAAGGCAAAGGCTCACGATGGACCATCATAAATGGATAGAGGGGGAATAATATAAGAGGGTAGGGACCGGCTCTATATTTTGCCAACGTGTACTTCCCAAGCTCTTAGTACAGTGCTCCGCACACAGTAAGCGCTCAATAAATATGATTGAATGAATGAATAATTCCAATAACAAAAACTGTGGTGTTAACTTTCCAAGCACTGTACTATAAGATAATTAGATTGGACACAATTGCTATCTCTCATGGGGCTCCAAGCCTAATGGGGAGGGAGAGTGGCATTTAATTAGCCATTCTATGGAAGAGGAAACTGAGGCACAAAGAAGTTAAGAGATTGGCTCAGTTGGAAATTGGCAGAGCTGAGAAATGAAAGACGGACAAGAAACTGAGAATTTCCCTAATCAATCCATCAATCACTGGTACCTATTGGTCACATTCTGAGTGCAGAGCACTGTATTCACTTCTTGGGAAAGTACAGTTCAACAGAATTAGGAGACCCAATCCCTGCCCATATAGGGCTTGTGGTCTACAGGGCAAGTGCATTTATTACATTTATTACTATTATTGTAGTCACCCATTGACTTCTCATAATTGCCACTGAATGAAATACCCAGTTTAGTAGAACTAAACTGACAGAAGAACCAAAACTCTTGCAGATACACCAAAATCCATTCACACATATAAAAACAATTGCTACAACTGGAGAATTGGCTGTTTGAAAAAAAGAACTAGAATACAAGCAGATTATGCCCCTAGTCACGTTCTCAGTTGAGTAGACATGAGATTGATAAGTAGCACTATCTATCTTGTCATGATTTGATGTAGTTTGCCATGAGATCGCCAGTTTGGGCTAACGGAGGCAGCAGAGCTGGTCCAGGGGAAAAGTTTCTTTGAGAAGTGATTTCCACCCCGCTGAAACTGAACTCTCCTAATTACCCTGGAAGTGGACACCATTGACAGCTATCTTGTTGAAAAGTAGGAGTCGGTGACTCTTTTCTCCTCACCCTCAGGACTCACCTGAAGCCATCCAGACTGGCAGTGGAATGGATGGCAGGGATGGACCAGAAACAAGGTAGATAGAAAAGCCTGAAGTGCTTTCTGACTTCAGGATTGTATGAGGCAGACAGGACGAGGGGTGCCTGATTCTTCCTCTGGCCTTTCTGAACCATCCAGTGTACAATCACTGGAAGCATTGGTCTGGGGTGTTGTGTAAGAGTTGTTCTGGAAGAGACTGTGGCTTAACAAGGACATTCTACTGAACGTTTCCATTAGAAATTAGTCAAGAGTTAGTTACTAATGACATTATTGGAACATGACAGTAGACCAGATGGTATCCAACCTAGGCCTAATTCCATTGAAATTTTTTCTCCTTATTGAGGGAAGATCAGGTCAATCTTTTAGTTCCCTTGTTTGCTTGAGCCTGTAGGTGACTGGTTTATCTTAAAGGCAGGTGAATCGTTCACTGGTACAGTTTGGTGGGTCCCTGGAAGTGTCATCTGTTATGCATGTATCTGCTTTCCTTCCCCCTTCATGGTTCTCCCCCCAAAAAACCAGATACTGGAAACCATCACTGGGGTGTTGCTGCAATTCAAAAACCAAAATATTTCCATGATTTTCATAAAGGTAAGAGAATAAATATCACATATACAAGTATGGGGCTCTTTTTATGGATTCTATTTACAAAGTGCTTTGAGTCTGCAATTTTCTAGTCTAAAAATTACCCTGAACAGTTGCTTAATGGCTCTTTCATCTTTTCTTTAATCACTTTGAGAATTTCTCTCCATTTCTTTGTTAAAGTTCCCATTCATCACTTTGATCACTTTGCTTTCCCTTTTTCTTCCCAGAGAGAAGTGTAGCAAATACCAACAGGGGAGCCCTCAAGATTCAAAATGGGTTTTCTTGGAACTCTGACGAAAGAGATGGTGTTTGGTCCAGATTGGCAATAGACTCACATAGCTTCAGTTTGCCAAGGAACAAGGATAAAGGACATTCCATTAAAGGGGTAGCATTCCCCAGCAGGAATGGCCTGGTTCCCACTTGTGGGGCACATAGCATGACATGCTTGCTTTCTACCAAACCTCATTTGTAACATTTTCACCCCATGGCTCCATGTCATGCTTCTGGCTCTCCATCATGAACCCCACTTCTCAGCTCTTCGTGCCTGTTGGGACAGTATAATAATGAATGAAGTATTTTATGAAGCACTTATTATGTGCCTAAGCCCTGCGCTAAGTGCTGGGGCTGGTACGGTACAATCAGATTGGATATAATCTCCATCCCACACAGAGTTCTCTAATGGAGAGGGAGAGGGTGAATAGGTATTCCCCAGCACTTAGGATAATGCTCTGCACAATGTAGGAGCTCAATGCATACCATTGATTGATTGATTGATTGATTGATCGATTGATTTAATAGACATTTTGCTGATGAGGAAATGGAGACACAGACAAGTTCAGTGACTTGCTCAAGGTCTCAGAGCAGGCAAGTGGTGCAGTTGAACTAAAACCCAGACCTCCTGACTCCGAATCTTACTCCCTTCCCACTAAACAATGCTCCTTTCCCTTTTTCTGGAGATGAAGCAGAGCTCCAAGGGAAATGAAGGACTAAGAGCTTGGTGAATGAACTGGAAAATTCCCCACCCAGTGCACACATTCAACGCTTAATGAATACCAGTGATTGATTGAATGATTGATTGATTTATAGCCAGAAGAAGGCACTCTTGTTACAGGGGCTGAAGAGAAAAGCTTCACCCCTTCTGTAGGTGAAACAGTTTATTGAGACCTTGAACGGCCTTGTTTTACTTTATTTACAGGAATTTCCTAAGAAATTGTGTGTGTTAAAAAGCAGACTCCTGATTATCAGAGCATTTTTCAGTCTTTTAAAAGGAATAATTATGCACTCTGCATTAGCTGGATTTTAAGCATAGATCATGAACAAAACATTCGGCATCTTTCCCATTCCCATTCCCATTCCATTAAATGCAATAGAGCCAATCTCTCTCTGTGTGTGTGTGTGTGTGTGTGTGTGTGTATGTGTGTTCGAAAGTGTGTGTGCATATGTTCTTAGGGCGTGTGTGTATGTGTGTGTGAGTGTGTTTGTGTGCAACTCAGTGCTTCCTACTCAGCTGTTCCCTTTGGTTACATTTTAACACCCACGTGCAATCCTCAAGGAGGTCAAAAGGTAATAACAAAAGTAAAAAAATATGTTTTAAAAATGCTAAATCGTTTATACTTCCAAAATTCTTTTCCCCCACATTAAAAACTACATCTTACATATTTCTATAAGTTTCTTGTGGATTTAATCAATGTGTGGTGATTCTATTCATATAAAAATTTGGAAACAAAATATTTTTCTTATGATTCAAATATGAGATATGGTACATTGGCAAAGATGCAAAGAGCATTCAACAATACATTTAAAAATATTAAAAATGATCATCCTTTATTTTACTGTATGTCTATTTTTCAACAAACATTTTTTTCTCCTTATAACCATTCTAGAGTTTCTAATTGGAATTTAAATATTGGGAAATTTCCTCATTCCTGGGAAATCAGGCCCTTTGCAGATGTTCAAAACCATTTGATTTTCAGAAATGGAAATTTAGTAACTATCAGCAAACTGAAATCTCAAAGTCCAAATCAATTCCCTCGCAGGACTTTCAGATCTGGCCCTCCTTGTCACCCACACATTCACACACTGGTGAGCTTCAGCATTAGTGAGGTCTTCTTTGAGTAAGAAGAGTAATTTTATACATATTTTAATAAGAAAGAACAGAAATATTTTATGGGAAGATCAAGAAATTGACAAGAATATTCACAGATGTGTGCTATGTTTTCAAATGTGAAAACATCTGAATTCCAGGGAATGTGTTTACCAACTTTATTGTATTGTACTCTCCCAAGCACTTAGTAGAGTGTTCTCCATACAATAAGTGCTCAATAAGTACCACTGATTATGATGACAATTATAATAGTTTTGCAAATAAATCTAGGTATTTCTCCAACTTGTTGGTATTAATCAACCTGACCTCACCAAGAGGATGCACAAGTTGTAAATTGTGTCAGTATTTCTCCTCTCTCCTTTCACATACACATTTACAAACGTATAACAATAATAATAATAATGGTATTTGTTAAGTGCTTCCTACGTGCCAAGCACTGGTCTAAGCTCTCAGGGGGATACAAGGTAATCAGGTTGTCCCACGGGGGGCTCACAGTCTTAATCCCCATTTTGCAGATGAGGTAACTGAGGCACAGAGAAGTTAAGTGATTTATTTGCCCAGAGTCACACAGCTGACAAGTGGCAGAGCCAGGATTAGAAACCATGACCTCTGACTCCCAAGCCCGGGCTCTTTCCACTGAGCCATGCTGCGGATCTTTTCTCTCATTTTTTCTTCTTCTTCTTTCTAGAAACTAAATTATAAAACTCATTCTTGCCCAGAGCAGGCCAGCACCCAGCCATTTAACTGATTCTGCTGGCTTCGGTAAATCTTATGACTAGATGGGAAAGATTATCTCAGCATATGTATTTGTTTTGATCTACTGTTTCTGTAAATCCAACTGTGCTGGCAAAGTAGAATGACACAAAACCCAAAGTATTTCAGGGTTTCCTTTCCCATGGAAGCTTTGAGTTTTTTGGATTGAATCAATGTACTTCCCTGAACTTTCCCAGAAGTGCTATAGTCTGGCTAAAATTTCTAATTGGTGCTCTCATAAACTGTGTTTTAGATATATATAGAGGGATTTATTCCTATAATCATTAGAGAACAATTGTCCTCATTCCGTACACATCAAACTGAATTGAGGCATTATTCACAGCTTACCAACAAATTCCTCTCAAAACTGAGTTGTTCCATTTCAGGGTTTTGTTGTTGTTGTTGTTGTTGTTGTTGTTGTTGTTGTTGTAACCAGCACATGTTCATGGGACAAAACTGTCAAGCAGGTGAAAAATGTCTGAAGCAGCAACTGTCCCTTGAGCTAGGTAAAAATAGTCCAAAAGGTCCTGTTCTTTACCCAACTGGACTAAGGAGTGTTCTGTAACTTTGATAATTGGATTATGAAACATGTCATAGGACTTGTAAAAGAATTCTTCCAGTGACCTCCCAACACTGTGGCATGATTTCTAAGCCTAGAAAACTCTGATGATTAGGAAATAATTAATGTCAAAATAGAAGAAAAAAAACAACAAGGGTCAGAAGAGCGAGAGAGACCCTGTACATAGGTCTCCTGGTTCGTAAACAGTTCTCTGCACGTAACGCTAGCCAGCTCTAATAAACTTTCCATTCAATTCTTGGGCAGAACCCAGAGAAACTTTTTTACGAACAAAGATGTTTTAGAAAATATTCTCCAAAGCTTAAAATACAGGAAAGTAATATACCCTCCAAGGCTTTACCTTGCCTTTGCCCAACAGAAAAAAAATACAGGGAGTATCCACCAAAATGATATTGATGGCTTCAGGTTTTATGAGAATTCACCTTGCATGTGCCCTATAAAAACTTCCCTTTGGCTTGCTCTCACAGAGCTTTGTTCTGCCTCACCATTTCTCGGGCTACCATCCTTTCCCCATACCAAAAGGAAAAAATGAATGACACCTCAAACAACATTTGATAGTCTAACAACAATTTCCAACTTCAAACACTATATACATAAAAGTTGAAGACTTTTGCTGTACACCAAACCGCTGGGAAATCATTTTTGAGCAGACACCAATTCCCTAGTCACTGGAAAGCCTTTACAGAAAACACAACTTTTTTAGGAGTTCTGTAACATTTCAATCTAGGACACAGCTGGGGTATGCAAAAATATAGATAATGTTACCCTTTAACCCCAGAGTCTGGAGTTGGCCATTTCACAAAGAATTAAAACCCTCAGGATTGGACAAGGGGAAAGAGAGGAAGAACAGGAAACCATTCAATTGCATCAGTGATTTGTTTCTTCATCAGAAGCAGTCAATCAATCAATTTAAAACAGTGTAGCCTAATGGAAAGAGTATGGGCCTAGGTGTCAGAAGACCCGGGTTTAATCCTGGCTTCACCACTTGTCTGCTAGGTGATTTGGGGTAAGTCACGTAACTTCTCTGCGTGACAGTTTCCTCATCAATTGATCGATCATATTTATTAAGTGCTTAGTACAGTGCTCTGCATTCATTCATTCATTCAATCATATTTATTGAGCACTCACTGTGTACAGAGCACTGTGCTAAGCACTTGGGAAGTACAAGTTGGCTTGGGAATTGGCACACATAATAAGCACTCACTAAATACCACTGATTGACTAACATACTGCGTGCAGAGCACTGTACTAAGTGCTTGGGAGAGTACAACAATACAACAAAGTTGGTAGAGATGTTCCCTCCCTCTAGAGAGGGAGATATACATTAAAATAAATTATGATTGGGTACGTAAGTGCCATGGGGCTCAGAGTGGGATGATTCAAGTGCAAAGATGATTCAGAAGGGAGGGAGAGTAGGAGGAATTAGGACTTATTTGGGGAAGGCCTCTTGGAGGAGATGTGATCTGAGTAGGGCTTTGAAAGTAGACATGAAGGAGGAAGTTGAGGCAGTCCACATCTATGCACAGTGAAATACAGTACGGCAAGTAATCAGTGAATCTGATGACTGTCATCTTCAAGATGAAGAATTCTAGACATAAAACTATTAGGAAGCAGCATGGCCACCTGGAAAGAGTACAGAGCTGGGAGTCAGAGGACCTAGGTTCTAATCCTCACTCCACCACTTTTCTGCTGTGTGACCCCGGGTAAGTGACTTAACTTCTCTGTGCCTCATCTGTACAATGGGGATTAAGGCTGTGAGCCCTCTGTTGGACAGGGATTGTGTCCAGCTTGACTATCGTTTATCTACCCCAGCTCTTAATACACTGCCTGGCCATAGTGAGTGCTTAACAAATACCATTAAAAAAAAAAAGGCCCACACCGCCAGAGCCCATCAGTTGGCCTAAAATAGGCAATGATTTTTTCCTAGATGAACTTATTAATAGAAGGTTCCATTTTAGCCACAAACCCTTAAGGGGAAAGTCTAATGTTTAGCACTGAGCACTGCTTTGTTGTGGAGATGGAACTCTATTTATTTATTTATTTTATTTGTACATATTTATTATATTTATTTTATTTTGTTAATATGTTTGGTTTTGTTGTGTCTCCCCCTTCTAGACTGTGAGCCCACTGTTGGGTAGGGACTGTCTCTATATGTTGCCAACTTGTACTTCCCAAGCGCTTAGTACAGTGCTCTGTACACAGTAAGCGCTCAATAAATATGATTGAATGAATGAATAAATACGATTGAATGAATGAATGAATGAACTGTTTGTGGAGCAATACATATATGGTGGCTCTTCTGAGAATGCAATAGAACTCTGCCATCAACATGTAGAACTGAAGGGTTGGGCTCTTGGGATTTTCCATTAAGGCCATTTGCTTCTTCCCTGCTTCCCTCCCAGTCTGAATGGCCAAGGGTAGTTACTTCCCAGAGCCTGGGAAAGCAGCCAGAGGGACAGAAGAAGAAGAAAGAAGGGGCAAATAGGCTACCAAATTTATCACCTCCAGATAAGTTAGGAAGTTCATATGCTGAAGTTGAAAGGTAGAGCTGCTGCCTGGTTTGGCATATTTCCCCTGCCACCAAAAGATTGTGTCTACCAACTCTACTGTATTGAATTCTTCTATGGGTAAGTAAGTAATAAAATAGTATGTATAGTATGTACAGATGTGCTTTAAGTTAGTAGAAATGTGTTATTGGTATAGAAGGAGAAGCATTAGAAGAAAGAGAACAAACTTAGAAGTCAAAGGACCTAGATTCTAATCCCACCTCTGCCACTTGTCTGTTTGTGACTTTGAGCAAGTCGCTTAAATTTTCTGTGCCTCAGTTCCTCATCTGTAAAGTGGAGATAAAATCTTACTCCTTCTTACTTAGACTGTGTGTCCCGTCCTGATTATCTTGTATCAGTTCTAGGGTTTAGTACAGTGCCTGACACATAGTAAATGCTTAACTAGTAGGGAAGCAGTCTGGCCTAGCAGATAGAACAAGAGCTTGGAAGTCAGAAGGACCTGGATTCTAATCCCAGCTCTCCAGCTTGTCTATTGTGTAACCTTGGGCAAGTCACATAAGTTCTCTGTGCCCCATTTCCCTCATCTGTAAAATGGAGATTAAGACTGCGAGCCCTATGTGTGACAGGGACTGTGTCCAACCCGATCACCTTTACCTACCCCAGCACTTAGTATAGTGCCTGGAACGTGGAAAGTGCTAAACAAATAGCATTAGTATTAATATGATTATGTAACATTTAAAAATCAACAGAAAAGCACTGAGGTTTCAGTTGGGAGATTATGAGCTGGGAAGAAGAAAAATTAATCAGGGAAGACCTCATGAAGGAGATGTGACCTCAGAAGGGCTACCCTTAAGGAGATTGTAATTTAATGGTTCCACATCAATCAATCAATGTTATTAGAGAAGCAGCGTGGCTCAGTGGAAAGAGCCTGGGCTTTGGAGTCAGAGGTCATGGGTTTGAATCCCGGCTCCACCACCAGTCTGCTGTGTGACCTTGGGCAAGTCACTTAACTTCTCTGAGCCTCAGTTCCCTCATCTGTAAAAATGGGGATTAAGACTGTGAGCCTCACGTGGGACAACTTGATCACATTGTATCCCCCCCCCAGCGCTTAGAACAGTGCTTTGCACACAGTAAGCACTTAACAAATGCCATTATTATTATTATTATTATTATTATTATACATATGGCATTTGTTAAGAGCTTACTAAGTTCAAAGCACTGTTCTAAGTTCTTATTGTGTGTTCAACACTCTTCTGCACAATGTAATAGAGTTGGTAGAAATGATCCCTGGGGTTAGTGACAGGAGTGCTCTTTGCATAACAGGTATTTGGTTGGTTTACAAATTTGTCAGGGTGCCCTATCCATTCTACCAAAGCCAAGGCAGAGGGGTTGAACAATGATCCAACATGGCACTGCCTCTCACTGCCAGTAATATGAGGCAATCTGATGCTGGCCTGGTGTATGCCACCAAGTGGACCTGGGTTTCGACATCAGGGTGGGTGGTTAGTTACGGGCCAGTCAGGAAAGGGA
This sequence comes from Tachyglossus aculeatus, assembly GCF_015852505.1. Classification (NCBI taxonomy): domain Eukaryota; kingdom Metazoa; phylum Chordata; class Mammalia; order Monotremata; family Tachyglossidae; genus Tachyglossus; species Tachyglossus aculeatus. The sequence goes on from NC_052101.1 coordinate 31,911,273, forward strand.
AAAGGAAAATCAAACCTGGATTTTCTTTTCATCAAATTTTTCAATAGAAGAAAGCGAACATGAGGGGTGGGCAAGCTCGGCTTTCCTGCTTTCCCCTCTCCAGATGCTGCTCCATAGCTCAGCACAATGAGCTGGGAGACAGACTTTGGGCAGCAGACACTTTCCTTCTTATCTCACTCTGGCTGCTGCCCCAGCACCTGGGCGAATGAGCCAGAACACTGGAGGAAAGCAGACTTTCCTGCTTTCTTTGCTCCAGGCCTGCTGTAGTGGAAACCCCGCGTGCGAATGTGGCCCTGATGGACAGTCCGATCCCCACAAGCAAAGCCCTGCCTCTTAAGGCGCACCACGAAAACCCCTCCTCCCTTTTGCCCAGTGCGCCCACCTGCTCAGAAGATAGGATGACTTAGGAATTAAAACTACAAGATAATTGATCAGTGGCCACTAAAAACCATTCATGGAGAAGCAGTGTGGTCTAATGGGTAGAGGACAGTCCTGGGAGTCAGGAGAACCCGGGTTCTAATCCTGCCTCTGCCACCTGTTTGCTGTGTGACCTTGGGTAAGTCATTTAACTTCTCAGTGCCTCAGTGCCCTTTTCTGTTTCCTATCTTTTCAAATTCTCCCATTCTGTAACTTTTCCTGCATGTTTTCTCCCAACACTTCTCTGATGCCTCCCACCTCTTCTTCCTTGAAATGTATTTACCTTACCTCCCTTCTCTTCCACTTCCCCCATTCTTCTAATGCTGACAGAGGGACGCAAGAACCTAATATTCCCTTCTCCACCATGAATCCAAGCTGTGGCAACATAACGAGTTTAACTTTCCCCATTTCACTCTAAGTTAAGTAAGCGCAGAAAAATACCACATTTGGGAAACATCTCTGAGTATACTTTTGTTGTTGCAGTCATAAATGCCAAGAGCATGAGATAGTTTTGTGATGATTTAATGAAGAAAATGTCCAAGTAATCATAGGCAAAGCCCCAGGGAAACTGACAAGTATATCTCTATCATTCTGTCTCTGTCAGTTTTATCATCCTCATCAGCATTCATTGAGTGTCTATGGTGTGCAGTACTTTACATTAGGTGCTCAGGAGTATAAAGTAGAAGTGTGAGATGCAGGCCCTGCCCTTGGGGAGCTTTTGATCTAATGGAGATGACTTTAAGAGATGCAGGTCAAGAGGCAAGCTCATACAAGTTTGGGGAAAGGTGAATGAAGGAGCAAATTATTTTTTTCAATCTGAACCATTCAGTTTTAGGGGATCATTCTAAATCTGGGTGGTGTTGGTTTCGGATCAAAACAGTAGTTTCCGATAATGTGATCTTGGATGTAAAGCTAAAAAGATAATAATTTGCAAATTGGCTCAGCCCATATTTTATTATACTTGACAATGAATGGTTCACGGAGAATGTAATAAACTGGTGAACTGGTGTGCCTTTTAGATTTTTAAAGGATTTCCCTTAGTACTCCATATTAGACATTAGGAAAATAGCATCTAATTTATGATGCAGAACTGGAATCAACTGTGAGACTAAAACATGAGGACTCTATTAGAAAGATATTTTAAAGGGTTCAGAAGACAAATAATCGAGCTAGTTTGTTCTCATAGCTCTGTGTGTGAAGACGCAAGGAGAGAATTCTGCAGCCAGGTGTTCCCTAGCAGGCTTTAGCATTTTAAAAACAAACAAGAAAGAAAAGTCAAGAAAGAAAAGTCAGATTTCTACCCACTCTCCCACTCATCTTTTCCCTTCCTTTCTACCTCTCCATATCTTTCTGACATTTCTAGCTCCTTCCTCTCCCCATCCACCAGCCATTTCTTTGGGAGTTAATTGATAAAATAACACTGGATCCAAAAAACATGCCAGTAGCCTAGTGGAAAGAGTACGGGCTTGGGAATTAGTGGATGGGAGTTCTAATCCCTGCTCCATCACTTGCCTGCTGCGTCAGGCAAGTCATTTAACTCCTTTGTGCCTCAGTGCCTCAGTTTTCTCATCTGTAAAATGGGTACTAAATCCTATTCCCTTCTACTTACATGGTGAGCCCCTTGTGGACAGGAATCATGTCCAACCTGATTATCTTGTACCTACCCGAGTGCTTAGTACAGTGCTTGGCACATCCTATGCTCTTAACTAGTAGCACACTTATTAATTACTGAGCATGGAAGGCCTGAAGTCGACTTCTCACTTGAATGCTGACAGCACTTGAATCAGTCAATAGGCCAATACCTACTGGGTGTAGAGTACTGTTCTAAGCTCTTGGGAGAGTACAACAGAATTAGAATTCAAAATCACTGCCTCAAGGTGTTTGCAGTGAGAAACAGACACTAAAATAAATTAAAGGTATGAGGAAGCAATGAAATATATGAGATTGACATAAAAACTACGGGAGATTGCGAGTACTTGAGTGCTGAGGGGGCACATTAGGGCTGAAGTGGCAATTGGAGGATGTAATAGACTAGAAATTAATGGGGTTAGTCCTCCTGCAGGAGCTCCATTTTCCAAAGGGCTTTGAAGATGGACAGAGCAGTGCTTAATCAGATATGAAGTGAACGGGAGTCAGGGTAAGAAAAAAATGAGAGGTCAGCGGTGGAAGAAATGAGAACACAGCACTGTGAATAGACTAACTTGAGGAGAACAGACAGTGCTAACTGAAGCTGTAGAGGGAGAAGAGAATAGATAGGTAGGAGGGAGATAGCTGTTGTAGTGCATTTTTAAAGCTGGTGGTCAGAAGTTGCAGTTGCAAGACACGAGTAAATATTGGAGGATTTTTGAGGAGAGGGAAGCTTTTTTTTATGACATTGTTAGTTAAGCACTATGTTCCAGGCTCTGGGGTAGATTTAAACTAATAGGGTTGGACATAGTCCATGTGTCACATGGGGCTCACAGTGTTAATCCCCATTTTACAGTTGCAACTGAGGCAAAGATAAATTAAATCACTTGCCCAAGGTCACACAGCAGACAATTGGCAGAGCTGGAATTAGAACCTGGAATCAGAATGCTCTGGGTTCTAATTCTGGCTTCTCCACTTGTCAGCTATGTGACCTTGGGCAAGTCATTTCACTTGTCTGTGTCTCAGTTACCTCATCTATGAAATGGGGATTAAGCCTGTGAGCCCCATGTGGGACAGGGACTGTGTCCATCCTGATTAGCTGTAGCTAACCCAGCACTTTGAACAGTGCCTGACACATTCATTCATTCATGCAACTGCATTTATTGAGCTCTTACTGTGTGCAGAGAAGCAGCGTGGCTCAGTGGAAAGAGCCCGGGCTTTGGAGTCAGAGGTCATGGGTTCAAATCCCGACTCCGCCAATTGTCAGTTGTGTGACTTTGGGCAAGTCACTTAACTTCTCTGTGCCTCAGTTACCTCATCTGTAAAATGGGGATTAAGACTGTGAGCCCTACGTGGGACAACGTGATCACCTTATATTCTCCCCAGCGCTTAAAACTGTGCTTTGCACATAGTAAGCGCTTAACAAATGCCATCATCATCATCAACTAAGCGCTTGGGAGAATACAATACAACAATAAGCAGACACAGTCCCTGCCCACAATGAGCTTACAGTTTAGAGCAGGGGGGTGGGGGGAGGAGATGGACATCATTATAAATAAATGAATTACAGATATGTACACAAGTGCTGTGGGGCTGGTGGGGGGGAGAACAAAGGGAGCAAGTCAGGGCAAAGCAGAAGGGAGTGTAAGAGAAGTGGTGGGGGCCTTTATCAGGGAAGGCCTCTTGGAACAGATGTGTCTTCAGTAAGACTTCGAAGGGGGAAAGTAATTGTCTGCTGGATTTGAAGAGGGAGGGCATTCCAGGCCAGAGGCAGGACATGGGCGAGGGGCCAGTGGTGAGCTAGATGAGATCAAGGCACAGTGAGAAGGTTAGCATTAGAGGAGTGAAATGTGTGGGTTGGGTTGTAGTAGGAGAGGAGTGAGGTAATATAGGAGCGGGGGAGGTAATTGAGTACTTTAAATCCAATGTGAGGAGTTTGTGTGTGATGCAGAGGTGGATGGCAACCACTGGAGTTTTTTGAAGAGTGGGGAGATATGTCTTGAACTTTTTTGTAGAAAAATGATCCAAGCAGCAGAGTGAAGTATGGACGGGAGTGAGGAGACACAGGAGAGATGGAGGTCGACAAGCAGGCTGATGCAGTAATCCAGGTGGGATAGGATAATAGCACTTAACAAATACCATTAAAAAACAAACAAAAAAAATGGTACATCAGGATTAGAACGCACATATTTCTGACTCCCTCACCCATTCCCTGTCCACTAGGCCACACTGCTCCTTCTAGGTATATGCAGGATGATGCGAGATGAATAACCCCGGCAACAGAGTGGAGTGTGGATGGAGATGGGAGAGACTGGAGGCAGAGAGAGCAGCAAGGAGGCTAACAGAGTAGTTAAGCTGGAATATGACAAGAGCCTTGACCAGTGTGATTGCTGTTTGCATCGAGAGGAAGAGACCGATCCTACAAATATTGTGAAAGAAGAACTGACAACATTTTGCGAAAGAATTAATATGGGGGTTGAAAGAGAGGGAGGAGGTAAAGATAATGCCAAAGTTATGGAGAAGATGATGATGTAATTAGTTAGATGGGAAAGTTGGATGGAGGAGAAGATTTGGGAGGGGAGATGAGCTCAGGTTTGGATATTGAGCTTGAGGTTCCAGTGGGACATCCATGTAGGGAAGTCCTGGAGGCTGGAGGATATGCAAAATTGCATATTTGGCCTTAACTGTCTTAACTCTCCTACTCTACCTTAACTCTGCCCTCTCCTCTGCCAGGCAAAATTATTTTTCTTCCCTTATTGACACCCATGCCCATCACCCCTGTCAACTGTTCCAAACATTTAATCCCCTCCTCAGGTGCCCTA